>NW_027366089.1:0-81836 GCF_046119375.1 Phyllobates terribilis
GAAAGGAGCTGGCATCTCACTCTCTTTGAATCTTCTTTATCATGCTAGGATTAACAGGAAAAAGCTAAAAATTTCAGAATTGCACCGTGCAATGTGGAGATATTACTGTTTGTGCATTTACAATATTCATTGATTTTTGCCATTGAAAAACGTCCAGAAATGTTTGAAGCTACTGACTGAATGAAAGGAGCTGGCATCTCACTCTCTTTGAATCTTCTTTATCATGCTAGGATTAGCAGGAAAAAGCTAAAAATTTCAGAATTGCACCGTGCAATGTGGAGATATTACTGTTTGTGCATTTACAATATTCATTGATTTTTGCCATTGAAAAACATGTTTTTCATATACCAGAAATGTTTGAAGCTACTGACTGAATGAAAGGAGCTGGCATCTCACTCTCTTTGAATCTTCTTTATCATGCTAGGATTAACAGGAAAAAGCTAAAAATTTCAGAATTGCACCTTGCAATGTGGAGATATTACTGTTTGTGCATTTACAATATTCATTGATTTTTGCCATTGAAAAACATGTTTTTCATATACCAGAAATGTTTGAAGCTACTGACTGAATGAAAGGAGCTGGCATCTCACTCTCTTTGAATCTTCTTTATCATGCTAGGATTAGCAGGAAAAAGCAAAAAATTTCAGAATTGCACCGTGCAATGTGGAGATATTACTGTTTGTGCATTTACAATATTCATTGATTTTTGCCATTGAAAAACATGTTTTTCATATACCAGAAATGTTTGAAGCTACTGACTGAATGAAAGGAGCTGGCATCTCACTCTCTTTGAATCTTCTTTATCATGCTAGGATTAACAGGAAAAAGCAAAAAATTTCAGAATTGCACCTTGCAATGTGGAGATATTACTGTTTGTGCATTTACAATATTCATTGATTTTTGCCATTGAAAAACATGTTTTTCATATACCAGAAATGTTTGAAGCTACTGACTGAATGAAAGGAGCTGGCATCTCACTCTCTTTGAATCTTCTTTATCATGCTAGGATTAGCAGGAAAAAGCAAAAAATTTCAGAATTGCACCGTGCAATGTGGAGATATTACTGTTTGTGCATTTACAATATTCATTGATTTTTGCCATTGAAAAACATGTTTTTCATATACCAGAAATGTTTGAAGCTACTGACTGAATGAAAGGAGCTGGCATCTCACTCTCTTTGAATCTTCTTTATCATGCTAGGATTAGCAGGAAAAAGCAAAAAATTTCAGAATTGCACCGTGCAATGTGGAGATATTACTGTTTGTGCATTTACAATATTCATTGATTTTTGCCATTGAAAAACATGTTTTTCATATACCAGAAATGTTTGAAGCTACTGACTGAATGAAAGGAGCTGGCATCTCACTCTCTTTGAATCTTCTTTATCATGCTAGGATTAACAGGAAAAAGCTAAAAATTTCAGAATTGCACCGTGCAATGTGGAGATATTACTGTTTGTGCATTTACAATATTCATTGATTTTTGCCATTGAAAAACGTCCAGAAATGTTTGAAGCTACTGACTGAATGAAAGGAGCTGGCATCTCACTCTCTTTGAATCTTCTTTATCATGCTAGGATTAGCAGGAAAAAGCAAAAAATTTCAGAATTGCACCTTGCAATGTGGAGATATTACTGTTTGTGCATTTACAATATTCATTGATTTTTGCCATTGAAAAACATGTTTTTCATATACCAGAAATGTTTGAAGCTACTGACTGAATGAAAGGAGCTGGCATCTCACTCTCTTTGAATCTTCTTTATCATGCTAGGATTAACAGGAAAAAGCAAAAAATTTCAGAATTGCACCGTGCAATGTGGAGATATTACTGTTTGTGCATTTACAATATTCATTGATTTTTGCCATTGAAAAACATGTTTTTCATATACCAGAAATGTTTGAAGCTACTGACTGAATGAAAGGAGCTGGCATCTCACTCTCTTTGAATCTTCTTTATCATGCTAGGATTAGCAGGAAAAAGCAAAAAATTTCAGAATTGCACCGTGCAATGTGGAGATATTACTGTTTGTGCATTTACAATATTCATTGATTTTTGCCATTGAAAAACATGTTTTTCATATACCAGAAATGTTTGAAGCTACTGACTGAATGAAAGGAGCTGGCATCTCACTCTCTTTGAATCTTCTTTATCATGCTAGGATTAACAGGAAAAAGCTAAAAATTTCAGAATTGCACCGTGCAATGTGGAGATATTACTGTTTGTGCATTTACAATATTCATTGATTTTTGCCATTGAAAAACATGTTTTTCATATACCAGAAATGTTTGAAGCTACTGACTGAATGAAAGGAGCTGGCATCTCACTCTCTTTGAATCTTCTTTATCATGCTAGGATTAACAGGAAAAAGCTAAAAATTTCAGAATTGCACCTTGCAATGTGGAGATATTACTGTTTGTGCATTTACAATATTCATTGATTTTTGCCATTGAAAAACATGTTTTTCATATACCAGAAATGTTTGAAGCTACTGACTGAATGAAAGGAGCTGGCATCTCACTCTCTTTGAATCTTCTTTATCATGCTAGGATTAGCAGGAAAAAGCAAAAAATTTCAGAATTGCTCCGTGCAATGTGGAGATATTACTGTTTGTGCATTTACAATATTCATTGATTTTTGCCATTGAAAAACGTCCAGAAATGTTTGAAGCTACTGACTGAATGAAAGGAGCTGGCATCTCACTCTCTTTGAATCTTCTTTATCATGCTAGGATTAGCAGGAAAAAGCAAAAAATTTCAGAATTGCACCGTGCAATGTGGAGATATTACTGTTTGTGCATTTACAATATTCATTGATTTTTGCCATTGAAAAACATGTTTTTCATATACCAGAAATGTTTGAAGCTACTGACTGAATGAAAGGAGCTGGCATCTCACTCTCTTTGAATCTTCTTTATCATGCTAGGATTAGCAGGAAAAAGCAAAAAATTTCAGAATTGCACCTTGCAATGTGGAGATATTACTGTTTGTGCATTTACAATATTCATTGATTTTTGCCATTGAAAAACATGTTTTTCATATACCAGAAATGTTTGAAGCTACTGACTGAATGAAAGGAGCTGGCATCTCACTCTCTTTGAATCTTCTTTATCATGCTAGGATTAGCAGGAAAAAGCTAAAAATTTCAGAATTGCACCGTGCAATGTGGAGATATTACTGTTTGTGCATTTACAATATTCATTGATTTTTGCCATTGAAAAACATGTTTTTCATATACCAGAAATGTTTGAAGCTACTGACTGAATGAAAGGAGCTGGCATCTCACTCTCTTTGAATCTTCTTTATCATGCTAGGATTAGCAGGAAAAAGCTAAAAATTTCAGAATTGCACCTTGCAATGTGGAGATATTACTGTTTGTGCATTTACAATATTCATTGATTTTTGCCATTGAAAAACATGTTTTTCATATACCAGAAATGTTTGAAGCTACTGACTGAATGAAAGGAGCTGGCATCTCACTCTCTTTGAATCTTCTTTATCATGCTAGGATTAACAGGAAAAAGCTAAAAATTTCAGAATTGCACCGTGCAATGTGGAGATATTACTGTTTGTGCATTTACAATATTCATTGATTTTTGCCATTGAAAAACATGTTTTTCATATACCAGAAATGTTTGAAGCTACTGACTGAATGAAAGGAGCTGGCATCTCACTCTCTTTGAATCTTCTTTATCATGCTAGGATTAGCAGGAAAAAGCTAAAAATTTCAGAATTGCACCTTGCAATGTGGAGATATTACTGTTTGTGCATTTACAATATTCATTGATTTTTGCCATTGAAAAACATGTTTTTCATATACCAGAAATGTTTGAAGCTACTGACTGAATGAAAGGAGCTGGCATCTCACTCTCTTTGAATCTTCTTTATCATGCTAGGATTAGCAGGAAAAAGCAAAAAATTTCAGAATTGCACCTTGCAATGTGGAGATATTACTGTTTGTGCATTTACAATATTCATTGATTTTTGCCATTGAAAAACGTCCAGAAATGTTTGAAGCTACTGACTGAATGAAAGGAGCTGGCATCTCACTCTCTTTGAATCTTCTTTATCATGCTAGGATTAACAGGAAAAAGCAAAAAATTTCAGAATTGCACCGTGCAATGTGGAGATATTACTGTTTGTGCATTTACAATATTCATTGATTTTTGCCATTGAAAAACATGTTTTTCATATACCAGAAATGTTTGAAGCTACTGACTGAATGAAAGGAGCTGGCATCTCACTCTCTTTGAATCTTCTTTATCATGCTAGGATTAACAGGAAAAAGCAAAAAATTTCAGAATTGCACCGTGCAATGTGGAGATATTACTGTTTGTGCATTTACAATATTCATTGATTTTTGCCATTGAAAAACGTCCAGAAATGTTTGAAGCTACTGACTGAATGAAAGGAGCTGGCATCTTACTCTCTTTGAATCTTCTTTATCATGCTAGGATTAGCAGGAAAAAGCAAAAAATTTCAGAATTGCACCTTGCAATGTGGAGATATTACTGTTTGTGCATTTACAATATTCATTGATTTTTGCCATTGAAAAACATGTTTTTCATATACCAGAAATGTTTGAAGCTACTGACTGAATGAAAGGAGCTGGCATCTCACTCTCTTTGAATCTTCTTTATCATGCTAGGATTAACAGGAAAAAGCAAAAAATTTCAGAATTGCACCGTGCAATGTGGAGATATTACTGTTTGTGCATTTACAATATTCATTGATTTTTGCCATTGAAAAACATGTTTTTCATATACCAGAAATGTTTGAAGCTACTGACTGAATGAAAGGAGCTGGCATCTCACTCTCTTTGAATCTTCTTTATCATGCTAGGATTAGCAGGAAAAAGCAAAAAATTTCAGAATTGCACCGTGCAATGTGGAGATATTACTGTTTGTGCATTTACAATATTCATTGATTTTTGCCATTGAAAAACATGTTTTTCATATACCAGAAATGTTTGAAGCTACTGACTGAATGAAAGGAGCTGGCATCTCACTCTCTTTGAATCTTCTTTATCATGCTAGGATTAACAGGAAAAAGCTAAAAATTTCAGAATTGCACCGTGCAATGTGGAGATATTACTGTTTGTGCATTTACAATATTCATTGATTTTTGCCATTGAAAAACATGTTTTTCATATACCAGAAATGTTTGAAGCTACTGACTGAATGAAAGGAGCTGGCATCTCACTCTCTTTGAATCTTCTTTATCATGCTAGGATTAGCAGGAAAAAGCAAAAAATTTCAGAATTGCACCGTGCAATGTGGAGATATTACTGTTTGTGCATTTACAATATTCATTGATTTTTGCCATTGAAAAACGTCCAGAAATGTTTGAAGCTACTGACTGAATGAAAGGAGCTGGCATCTCACTCTCTTTGAATCTTCTTTATCATGCTAGGATTAGCAGGAAAAAGCAAAAAATTTCAGAATTGCACCGTGCAATGTGGAGATATTACTGTTTGTGCATTTACAATATTCATTGATTTTTGCCATTGAAAAACATGTTTTTCATATACCAGAAATGTTTGAAGCTACTGACTGAATGAAAGGAGCTGGCATCTCACTCTCTTTGAATCTTCTTTATCATGCTAGGATTAGCAGGAAAAAGCAAAAAATTTCAGAATTGCACCTTGCAATGTGGAGATATTACTGTTTGTGCATTTACAATATTCATTGATTTTTGCCATTGAAAAACATGTTTTTCATATACCAGAAATGTTTGAAGCTACTGACTGAATGAAAGGAGCTGGCATCTCACTCTCTTTGAATCTTCTTTATCATGCTAGGATTAGCAGGAAAAAGCTAAAAATTTCAGAATTGCACCGTGCAATGTGGAGATATTACTGTTTGTGCATTTACAATATTCATTGATTTTTGCCATTGAAAAACATGTTTTTCATATACCAGAAATGTTTGAAGCTACTGACTGAATGAAAGGAGCTGGCATCTCACTCTCTTTGAATCTTCTTTATCATGCTAGGATTAGCAGGAAAAAGCTAAAAATTTCAGAATTGCACCTTGCAATGTGGATATATTACTGTTTGTGCATTTACAATATTCATTGATTTTTGGAATTGAAAAACATGTTTTTCATATACCAGAAATGTTTGAAGCTACTGACTGAATGAAAGGAGCTGGCATCTCACTCTCTTTGAATCTTCTTTATCATGCTAGGATTAACAGGAAAAAGCTAAAAATTTCAGAATTGCACCGTGCAATGTGGAGATATTGTTTGTGCATTTACAATATTCATTGATTTTTGCCATTGAAAAACATGTTTTTCATATACCAGAAATGTTTGAAGCTACTGACTGAATGAAAGGAGCTGGCATCTCACTCTCTTTGAATCTTCTTTATCATGCTAGGATTAGCAGGAAAAAGCTAAAAATTTCAGAATTGCACCTTGCAATGTGGAGATATTACTGTTTGTGCATTTACAATATTCATTGATTTTTGCCATTGAAAAACATGTTTTTCATATACCAGAAATGTTTGAAGCTACTGACTGAATGAAAGGAGCTGGCATCTCACTCTCTTTGAATCTTCTTTATCATGCTAGGATTAGCAGGAAAAAGCAAAAAATTTCAGAATTGCACCTTGCAATGTGGAGATATTACTGTTTGTGCATTTACAATATTCATTGATTTTTGCCATTGAAAAACGTCCAGAAATGTTTGAAGCTACTGACTGAATGAAAGGAGCTGGCATCTCACTCTCTTTGAATCTTCTTTATCATGCTAGGATTAACAGGAAAAAGCTAAAAATTTCAGAATTGCACCGTGCAATGTGGAGATATTACTGTTTGTGCATTTACAATATTCATTGATTTTTGCCATTGAAAAACATGTTTTTCATATACCAGAAATGTTTGAAGCTACTGACTGAATGAAAGGAGCTGGCATCTCACTCTCTTTGAATCTTCTTTATCATGCTAGGATTAACAGGAAAAAGCAAAAAATTTCAGAATTGCACCGTGCAATGTGGAGATATTACTGTTTGTGCATTTACAATATTCATTGATTTTTGCCATTGAAAAACATGTTTTTCATATACCAGAAATGTTTGAAGCTACTGACTGAATGAAAGGAGCTGGCATCTCACTCTCTTTGAATCTTCTTTATCATGCTAGGATTAGCAGGAAAAAGCTAAAAATTTCAGAATTGCACCGTGCAATGTGGAGATATTACTGTTTGTGCATTTACAATATTCATTGATTTTTGCCATTGAAAAACATGTTTTTCATATACCAGAAATGTTTGAAGCTACTGACTGAATGAAAGGAGCTGGCATCTCACTCTCTTTGAATCTTCTTTATCATGCTAGGATTAGCAGGAAAAAGCAAAAAATTTCAGAATTGCACCGTGCAATGTGGAGATATTACTGTTTGTGCATTTACAATATTCATTGATTTTTGCCATTGAAAAACATGTTTTTCATATACCAGAAATGTTTGAAGCTACTGACTGAATGAAAGGAGCTGGCATCTCACTCTCTTTGAATCTTCTTTATCATGCTAGGATTAGCAGGAAAAAGCAAAAAATTTCAGAATTGCACCTTGCAATGTGGAGATATTACTGTTTGTGCATTTACAATATTCATTGATTTTTGCCATTGAAAAACGTCCAGAAATGTTTGAAGCTACTGACTGAATGAAAGGAGCTGGCATCTCACTCTCTTTGAATCTTCTTTATCATGCTAGGATTAACAGGAAAAAGCTAAAAATTTCAGAATTGCACCGTGCAATGTGGAGATATTACTGTTTGTGCATTTACAATATTCATTGATTTTTGCCATTGAAAAACATGTTTTTCATATACCAGAAATGTTTGAAGCTACTGACTGAATGAAAGGAGCTGGCATCTCACTCTCTTTGAATCTTCTTTATCATGCTAGGATTAACAGGAAAAAGCTAAAAATTTCAGAATTGCACCGTGCAATGTGGAGATATTACTGTTTGTGCATTTACAATATTCATTGATTTTTGCCATTGAAAAACATGTTTTTCATATACCAGAAATGTTTGAAGCTACTGACTGAATGAAAGGAGCTGGCATCTCACTCTCTTTGAATCTTCTTTATCATGCTAGGATTAGCAGGAAAAAGCAAAAAATTTCAGAATTGCACCGTGCAATGTGGAGATATTACTGTTTGTGCATTTACAATATTCATTGATTTTTGCCATTGAAAAACATGTTTTTCATATACCAGAAATGTTTGAAGCTACTGACTGAATGAAAGGAGCTGGCATCTCACTCTCTTTGAATCTTCTTTATCATGCTAGGATTAGCAGGAAAAAGCAAAAAATTTCAGAATTGCACCGTGCAATGTGGAGATATTACTGTTTGTGCATTTACAATATTCATTGATTTTTGCCATTGAAAAACATGTTTTTCATATACCAGAAATGTTTGAAGCTACTGACTGAATGAAAGGAGCTGGCATCTCACTCTCTTTGAATCTTCTTTATCATGCTAGGATTAGCAGGAAAAAGCAAAAAATTTCAGAATTGCACCTTGCAATGTGGAGATATTACTGTTTGCGCATTTACAATATTCATTGATTTTTGCCATTGACAAACGTCCAGAAATGTTTGAAGCTACTGACTGAATGAAAGGAGCTGGCATCTCACTCTCTTTGAATCTTCTTTATCATGCTAGGATTAACAGGAAAAAGCAAAAAATTTCAGAATTGCACCGTGCAATGTGGAGATATTACTGTTTGTGCATTTACAATATTCATTGATTTTTGCCATTGAAAAACATGTTTTTCATATACCAGAAATGTTTGAAGCTACTGACTGAATGAAAGGAGCTGGCATCTCACTCTCTTTAAATCTTCTTTATCATGCTAGGATTAGCAGGAAAAAGCAAAAAATTTCAGAATTGCACCTTGCAATGTGGAGATATTACTGTTTGTGCATTTACAATATTCATTGATTTTTGCCATTGAAAAACGTCCAGAAATGTTTGAAGCTACTGACTGAATGAAAGGAGCTGGCATCTCACTCTCTTTGAATCTTCTTTATCATGCTAGGATTAACAGGAAAAAGCTAAAAATTTCAGAATTGCACCGTGCAATGTGGAGATATTACTGTTTGTGCATTTACAATATTCATTGATTTTTGCCATTGAAAAACATGTTTTTCATATACCAGAAATGTTTGAAGCTACTGACTGAATGAAAGGAGCTGGCATCTCACTCTCTTTGAATCTTCTTTATCATGCTAGGATTAACAGGAAAAAGCAAAAAATTTCAGAATTGCACCGTGCAATGTGGAGATATTACTGTTTGTGCATTTACAATATTCATTGATTTTTGCCATTGAAAAACATGTTTTTCATATACCAGAAATGTTTGAAGCTACTGACTGAATGAAAGGAGCTGGCATCTCACTCTCTTTGAATCTTCTTTATCATGCTAGGATTAGCAGGAAAAAGCTAAAAATTTCAGAATTGCACCGTGCAATGTGGAGATATTACTGTTTGTGCATTTACAATATTCATTGATTTTTGCCATTGAAAAACATGTTTTTCATATACCAGAAATGTTTGAAGCTACTGACTGAATGAAAGGAGCTGGCATCTCACTCTCTTTGAATCTTCTTTATCATGCTAGGATTAGCAGGAAAAAGCAAAAAATTTCAGAATTGCACCGTGCAATGTGGAGATATTACTGTTTGTGCATTTACAATATTCATTGATTTTTGCCATTGAAAAACATGTTTTTCATATACCAGAAATGTTTGAAGCTACTGACTGAATGAAAGGAGCTGGCATCTCACTCTCTTTGAATCTTCTTTATCATGCTAGGATTAGCAGGAAAAAGCAAAAAATTTCAGAATTGCACCTTGCAATGTGGAGATATTACTGTTTGTGCATTTACAATATTCATTGATTTTTGCCATTGAAAAACGTCCAGAAATGTTTGAAGCTACTGACTGAATGAAAGGAGCTGGCATCTCACTCTCTTTGAATCTTCTTTATCATGCTAGGATTAACAGGAAAAAGCTAAAAATTTCAGAATTGCACCGTGCAATGTGGAGATATTACTGTTTGTGCATTTACAATATTCATTGATTTTTGCCATTGAAAAACATGTTTTTCATATACCAGAAATGTTTGAAGCTACTGACTGAATGAAAGGAGCTGGCATCTCACTCTCTTTGAATCTTCTTTATCATGCTAGGATTAACAGGAAAAAGCTAAAAATTTCAGAATTGCACCGTGCAATGTGGAGATATTACTGTTTGTGCATTTACAATATTCATTGATTTTTGCCATTGAAAAACATGTTTTTCATATACCAGAAATGTTTGAAGCTACTGACTGAATGAAAGGAGCTGGCATCTCACTCTCTTTGAATCTTCTTTATCATGCTAGGATTAGCAGGAAAAAGCAAAAAATTTCAGAATTGCACCGTGCAATGTGGAGATATTACTGTTTGTGCATTTACAATATTCATTGATTTTTGCCATTGAAAAACATGTTTTTCATATACCAGAAATGTTTGAAGCTACTGACTGAATGAAAGGAGCTGGCATCTCACTCTCTTTGAATCTTCTTTATCATGCTAGGATTAGCAGGAAAAAGCAAAAAATTTCAGAATTGCACCGTGCAATGTGGAGATATTACTGTTTGTGCATTTACAATATTCATTGATTTTTGCCATTGAAAAACATGTTTTTCATATACCAGAAATGTTTGAAGCTACTGACTGAATGAAAGGAGCTGGCATCTCACTCTCTTTGAATCTTCTTTATCATGCTAGGATTAGCAGGAAAAAGCAAAAAATTTCAGAATTGCACCTTGCAATGTGGAGATATTACTGTTTGCGCATTTACAATATTCATTGATTTTTGCCATTGACAAACGTCCAGAAATGTTTGAAGCTACTGACTGAATGAAAGGAGCTGGCATCTCACTCTCTTTGAATCTTCTTTATCATGCTAGGATTAACAGGAAAAAGCAAAAAATTTCAGAATTGCACCGTGCAATGTGGAGATATTACTGTTTGTGCATTTACAATATTCATTGATTTTTGCCATTGAAAAACATGTTTTTCATATACCAGAAATGTTTGAAGCTACTGACTGAATGAAAGGAGCTGGCATCTCACTCTCTTTGAATCTTCTTTATCATGCTAGGATTAGCAGGAAAAAGCAAAAAATTTCAGAATTGCACCTTGCAATGTGGAGATATTACTGTTTGTGCATTTACAATATTCATTGATTTTTGCCATTGAAAAACATGTTTTTCATATACCAGAAATGTTTGAAGCTACTGACTGAATGAAAGGAGCTGGCATCTCACTCTCTTTGAATCTTCTTTATCATGCTAGGATTAGCAGGAAAAAGCTAAAAATTTCAGAATTGCACCGTGCAATGTGGAGATATTACTGTTTGTGCATTTACAATATTCATTGATTTTTGCCATTGAAAAACATGTTTTTCATATACCAGAAATGTTTGAAGCTACTGACTGAATGAAAGGAGCTGGCATCTCACTCTCTTTGAATCTTCTTTATCATGCTAGGATTAACAGGAAAAAGCTAAGAATTTCAGAATTGCACCTTGCAATGTGGAGATATTACTGTTTGTGCATTTACAATATTCATTGATTTTTGCCATTGAAAAACATGTTTTTCATATACCAGAAATGTTTGAAGCTACTGACTGAATGAAAGGAGCTGGCATCTCACTCTCTTTGAATCTTCTTTATCATGCTAGGATTAACAGGAAAAAGCTAAAAATTTCAGAATTGCACCTTGCAATGTGGAGATATTACTGTTTGTGCATTTACAATATTCATTGATTTTTGCCATTGAAAAACATGTTTTTCATATACCAGAAATGTTTGAAGCTACTGACTGAATGAAAGGAGCTGGCATCTCACTCTCTTTGAATCTTCTTTATCATGCTAGGATTAACAGGAAAAAGCTAAAAATTTCAGAATTGCACCTTGCAATGTGGAGATATTACTGTTTGTGCATTTACAATATTCATTGATTTTTGCCATTGAAAAACATGTTTTTCATATACCAGAAATGTTTGAAGCTACTGACTGAATGAAAGGAGCTGGCATCTCACTCTCTTTGAATCTTCTTTATCATGCTAGGATTAGCAGGAAAAAGCAAAAAATTTCAGAATTGCACCGTGCAATGTGGAGATATTACTGTTTGTGCATTTACAATATTCATTGATTTTTGCCATTGAAAAACATGTTTTTCATATACCAGAAATGTTTGAAGCTACTGACTGAATGAAAGGAGCTGGCATCTCACTTTCTTTGAATCTTCTTTATCATGCTAGGATTAGCAGGAAAAAGCAAAAAATTTCAGAATTGCACCGTGCAATGTGGAGATATTACTGTTTGTGCATTTACAATATTCATTGATTTTTGCCATTGAAAAACGTCCAGAAATGTTTGAAGCTACTGACTGAATGAAAGGAGCTGGCATCTCACTCTCTTTGAATCTTCTTTATCATGCTAGTATTAACAGGAAAAAGCAAAAAATTTCAGAATTGCACCGTGCAATGTGGAGATATTACTGTTTGTGCATTTACAATATTCATTGATTTTTGCCATTGAAAAACATGTTTTTCATATACCAGAAATGTTTGAAGCTACTGACTGAATGAAAGGAGCTGGCATCTCACTCTCTTTGAATCTTCTTTATCATGCTAGGATTAGCAGGAAAAAGCAAAAAATTTCAGAATTGCACCGTGCAATGTGGAGATATTACTGTTTGTGCATTTACAATATTCATTGATTTTTGCCATTGAAAAACATGTTTTTCATATACCAGAAATGTTTGAAGCTACTGACTGAATGAAAGGAGCTGGCATCTCACTCTCTTTGAATCTTCTTTATCATGCTAGGATTAGCAGGAAAAAGCAAAAAATTTCAGAATTGCACCGTGCAATGTGGAGATATTACTGTTTGTGCATTTACAATATTCATTGATTTTTGCCATTGAAAAACATGTTTTTCATATACCAGAAATGTTTGAAGCTACTGACTGAATGAAAGGAGCTGGCATCTCACTCTCTTTGAATCTTCTTTATCATGCTAGGATTAACAGGAAAAAGCTAAAAATTTCAGAATTGCACCTTGCAATGTGGAGTTATTACTGTTTGTGCATTTACAATATTCATTGATTTTTGCCATTGAAAAACATGTTTTTCATATACCAGAAATGTTTGAAGCTACTGACTGAATGAAAGGAGCTGGCATCTCACTCTCTTTGAATCTTCTTTATCATGCTAGGATTAACAGGAAAAAGCTAAAAATTTCAGAATTGCACCTTGCAATGTGGAGATATTACTGTTTGTGCATTTACAATATTCATTGATTTTTGCCATTGAAAAACGTCCAGAAATGTTTGAAGCTACTGACTGAATGAAAGGAGCTGGCATCTCACTCTCTTTGAATCTTCTTTATCATGCTAGGATTAACAGGAAAAAGCTAAAAATTTCAGAATTGCACCGTGCAATGTGGAGATATTACTGTTTGTGCATTTACAATATTCATTGATTTTTGCCATTGAAAAACATGTTTTTCATATACCAGAAATGTTTGAAGCTACTGACTGAATGAAAGGAGCTGGCATCTCACTCTCTTTGAATCTTCTTTATCATGCTAGGATTAACAGGAAAAAGCTAAAAATTTCAGAATTGCACCGTGCAATGTGGAGATATTACTGTTTGTGCATTTACAATATTCATTGATTTTTGCCATTGAAAAACATGTTTTTCATATACCAGAAATGTTTGAAGCTACTGACTGAATGAAAGGAGCTGGCATCTCACTCTCTTTGAATCTTCTTTATCATGCTAGGATTAGCAGGAAAAAGCAAAAAATTTCAGAATTGCACCGTGCAATGTGGAGATATTACTGTTTGTGCATTTACAATATTCATTGATTTTTGCCATTGAAAAACATGTTTTTCATATACCAGAAATGTTTGAAGCTACTGACTGAATGAAAGGAGCTGGCATCTCACTCTCTTTGAATCTTCTTTATCATGCTAGGATTAACAGGAAAAAGCTAAAAATTTCAGAATTGCACCGTGCAATGTGGAGATATTACTGTTTGTGCATTTACAATATTCATTGATTTTTGCCATTGAAAAACATGTTTTTCATATACCAGAAATGTTTGAAGCTACTGACTGAATGAAAGGAGCTGGCATCTCACTCTCTTTGAATCTTCTTTATCATGCTAGGATTAACAGGAAAAAGCTAAAAATTTCAGAATTGCACCTTGCAATGTGGAGATATTACTGTTTGTGCATTTACAATATTCATTGATTTTTGCCATTGAAAAACATGTTTTTCATATACCAGAAATGTTTGAAGCTACTGACTGAATGAAAGGAGCTGGCATCTCACTCTCTTTGAATCTTCTTTATCATGCTAGGATTAGCAGGAAAAAGCAAAAAATTTCAGAATTGCACCGTGCAATGTGGAGATATTACTGTTTGTGCATTTACAATATTCATTGATTTTTGCCATTGAAAAACATGTTTTTCATATACCAGAAATGTTTGAAGCTACTGACTGAATGAAAGGAGCTGGCATCTCACTCTCTTTGAATCTTCTTTATCATGCTAGGATTAGCAGGAAAAAGCAAAAAATTTCAGAATTGCACCGTGCAATGTGGAGATATTACTGTTTGTGCATTTACAATATTCATTGATTTTTGTCATTGAAAAACGTCCAGAAATGTTTGAAGCTACTGACTGAATGAAAGGAGCTGGCATCTCACTCTCTTTGAATCTTCTTTATCATGCTAGGATTAACAGGAAAAAGCTAAAAATTTCAGAATTGCACCGTGCAATGTGGAGATATTACTGTTTGTGCATTTACAATATTCATTGATTTTTGCCATTGAAAAACATGTTTTTCATATACCAGAAATGTTTGAAGCTACTGACTGAATGAAAGGAGCTGGCATCTCACTCTCTTTGAATCTTCTTTATCATGCTAGGATTAGCAGGAAAAAGCAAAAAATTTCAGAATTGCACCGTGCAATGTGGAGATATTACTGTTTGTGCATTTACAATATTCATTGATTTTTGCCATTGAAAAACATGTTTTTCATATACCAGAAATGTTTGAAGCTACTGACTGAATGAAAGGAGCTGGCATCTCACTCTCTTTGAATCTTCTTTATCATGCTAGGATTAGCAGGAAAAAGCAAAAAATTTCAGAATTGCACCGTGCAATGTGGAGATATTACTGTTTGTGCATTTACAATATTCATTGATTTTTGCCATTGAAAAACATGTTTTTCATATACCAGAAATGTTTGAAGCTACTGACTGAATGAAAGGAGCTGGCATCTCACTCTCTTTGAATCTTCTTTATCATGCTAGGATTAGCAGGAAAAAGCTAAAAATTTCAGAATTGCACCGTGCAATGTGGAGATATTACTGTTTGTGCATTTACAATATTCATTGATTTTTGCCATTGAAAAACATGTTTTTCATATACCAGAAATGTTTGAAGCTACTGACTGAATGAAAGGAGCTGGCATCTCACTCTCTTTGAATCTTCTTTATCATGCTAGGATTAGCAGGAAAAAGCTAAAAATTTCAGAATTGCACCTTGCAATGTGGAGATATTACTGTTTGTGCATTTACAATATTCATTGATTTTTGCCATTGAAAAACATGTTTTTCATATACCAGAAATGTTTGAAGCTACTGACTGAATGAAAGGAGCTGGCATCTCACTCTCTTTGAATCTTCTTTATCATGCTAGGATTAACAGGAAAAAGCAAAAAATTTCAGAATTGCACCTTGCAATGTGGAGATATTACTGTTTGTGCATTTACAATATTCATTGATTTTTGCCATTGAAAAACGTCCAGAAATGTTTGAAGCTACTGACTGAATGAAAGGAGCTGGCATCTCACTCTCTTTGAATCTTCTTTATCATGCTAGGATTAGCAGGAAAAAGCAAAAAATTTCAGAATTGCACCTTGCAATGTGGAGATATTACTGTTTGTGCATTTACAATATTCATTGATTTTTGCCATTGAAAAACATGTTTTTCATATACCAGAAATGTTTGAAGCTACTGACTGAATGAAAGGAGCTGGCATCTCACTCTCTTTGAATCTTCTTTATCATGCTAGGATTAACAGGAAAAAGCAAAAAATTTCAGAATTGCACCTTGCAATGTGGAGATATTACTGTTTGTGCATTTACAATATTCATTGATTTTTGCCATTGAAAAACATGTTTTTCATATACCAGAAATGTTTGAAGCTACTGACTGAATGAAAGGAGCTGGCATCTCACTCTCTTTGAATCTTCTTTATCATGCTAGGATTAGCAGGAAAAAGCAAAAAATTTCAGAATTGCACCGTGCAATGTGGAGATATTACTGTTTGTGCATTTACAATATTCATTGATTTTTGTCATTGAAAAACGTCCAGAAATGTTTGAAGCTACTGACTGAATGAAAGGAGCTGGCATCTCACTCTCTTTGAATCTTCTTTATCATGCTAGGATTAGCAGGAAAAAGCAAAAAATTTCAGAATTGCACCTTGCAATGTGGAGATATTACTGTTTGTGCATTTACAATATTCATTGATTTTTGCCATTGAAAAACATGTTTTTCATATACCAGAAATGTTTGAAGCTACTGACTGAATGAAAGGAGCTGGCATCTCACTCTCTTTGAATCTTCTTTATCATGCTAGGATTAACAGGAAAAAGCAAAAAATTTCAGAATTGCACCTTGCAATGTGGAGATATTACTGTTTGTGCATTTACAATATTCATTGATTTTTGCCATTGAAAAACATGTTTTTCATATACCAGAAATGTTTGAAGCTACTGACTGAATGAAAGGAGCTGGCATCTCACTCTCTTTGAATCTTCTTTATCATGCTAGGATTAGCAGGAAAAAGCAAAAAATTTCAGAATTGCACCGTGCAATGTGGAGATATTACTGTTTGTGCATTTACAATATTCATTGATTTTTGTCATTGAAAAATGTCCAGAAATGTTTGAAGCTACTGACTGAATGAAAGGAGCTGGCATCTCACTCTCTTTGAATCTTCTTTATCATGCTAGGATTAACAGGAAAAAGCTAAAAATTTCAGAATTGCACCGTGCAATGTGGAGATATTACTGTTTGTACATTTACAATATTCATTGATTTTTGCCATTGAAAAACATGTTTTTCATATACCAGAAATGTTTGAAGCTACTGACTGAATGAAAGGAGCTGGCATCTCACTCTCTTTGAATCTTCTTTATCATGCTAGGATTAGCAGGAAAAAGCAAAAAATTTCAGAATTGCACCGTGCAATGTGGAGATATTACTGTTTGTGCATTTACAATATTCATTGATTTTTGCCATTGAAAAACATGTTTTTCATATACCAGAAATGTTTGAAGCTACTGACTGAATGAAAGGAGCTGGCATCTCACTCTCTTTGAATCTTCTTTATCATGCTAGGATTAGCAGGAAAAAGCAAAAAATTTCAGAATTGCACCGTGCAATGTGGAGATATTACTGTTTGTGCATTTACAATATTCATTGATTTTTGCCATTGAAAAACATGTTTTTCATATACCAGAAATGTTTGAAGCTACTGACTGAATGAAAGGAGCTGGCATCTCACTCTCTTTGAATCTTCTTTATCATGCTAGGATTAGCAGGAAAAAGCAAAAAATTTCAGAATTGCACCGTGCAATGTGGAGATATTACTGTTTGTGCATTTACAATATTCATTGATTTTTGCCATTGAAAAACATGTTTTTCATATACCAGAAATGTTTGAAGCTACTGACTGAATGAAAGGAGCTGGCATCTCACTCTCTTTGAATCTTCTTTATCATGCTAGGATTAACAGGAAAAAGCAAAAAATTTCAGAATTGCACCTTGCAATGTGGAGATATTACTGTTTGTGCATTTACAATATTCATTGATTTTTGCCATTGAAAAACGTCCAGAAATGTTTGAAGCTACTGACTGAATGAAAGGAGCTGGCATCTCACTCTCTTTGAATCTTCTTTATCATGCTAGGATTACAGGAAAAAGCAAAAAATTTCAGAATTGCACCTTGCAATGTGGAGATATTACTGTTTGTGCATTTACAATATTCATTGATTTTTGCCATTGAAAAACATGTTTTTCATATACCAGAAATGTTTGAAGCTACTGACTGAATGAAAGGAGCTGGCATCTCACTCTCTTTGAATCTTCTTTATCATGCTAGGATTAACAGGAAAAAGCAAAAAATTTCAGAATTGCACCTTGCAATGTGGAGATATTACTGTTTGTGCATTTACAATATTCATTGATTTTTGCCATTGAAAAACATGTTTTTCATATACCAGAAATGTTTGAAGCTACTGACTGAATGAAAGGAGCTGGCATCTCACTCTCTTTGAATCTTCTTTATCATGCTAGGATTAGCAGGAAAAAGCAAAAAATTTCAGAATTGCACCGTGCAATGTGGAGATATTACTGTTTGTGCATTTACAATATTCATTGATTTTTGTCATTGAAAAACGTCCAGAAATGTTTGAAGCTACTGACTGAATGAAAGGAGCTGGCATCTCACTCTCTTTGAATCTTCTTTATCATGCTAGGATTAACAGGAAAAAGCTAAAAATTTCAGAATTGCACAGTGCAATGTGGAGATATTACTGTTTGTGCATTTACAATATTCATTGATTTTTGCCATTGAAAAACATGTTTTTCATATACCAGAAATGTTTGAAGCTACTGACTGAATGAAAGGAGCTGGCATCTCACTCTCTTTGAATCTTCTTTATCATGCTAGGATTAGCAGGAAAAAGCAAAAAATTTCAGAATTGCACCGTGCAATGTGGAGATATTACTGTTTGTGCATTTACAATATTCATTGATTTTTGCCATTGAAAAACATGTTTTTCATATACCAGAAATGTTTGAAGCTACTGACTGAATGAAAGGAGCTGGCATCTCACTCTCTTTGAATCTTCTTTATCATGCTAGGATTAGCAGGAAAAAGCAAAAAATTTCAGAATTGCACCGTGCAATGTGGAGATATTACTGTTTGTGCATTTACAATATTCATTGATTTTTGCCATTGAAAAACATGTTTTTCATATACCAGAAATGTTTGAAGCTACTGACTGAATGAAAGGAGCTGGCATCTCACTCTCTTTGAATCTTCTTTATCATGCTAGGATTAGCAGGAAAAAGCTAAAAATTTCAGAATTGCACCGTGCAATGTGGAGATATTACTGTTTGTGCATTTACAATATTCATTGATTTTTGCCATTGAAAAACATGTTTTTCATATACCAGAAATGTTTGAAGCTACTGACTGAAGGAAAGGAGCTGGCAACTCACTCTCTTTGAATCTTCTTTATCATGCTAGGATTAGCAGGAAAAAGCTAAAAATTTCAGAATTGCACCTTGCAATGTGGAGATATTACTGTTTGTGCATTTACAATATTCATTGATTTTTGCCATTGAAAAACATGTTTTTCATATACCAGAAATGTTTGAAGCTACTGACTGAATGAAAGGAGCTGGCATCTCACTCTCTTTGAATCTTCTTTATCATGCTAGGATTAACAGGAAAAAGCAAAAAATTTCAGAATTGCACCTTGCAATGTGGAGATATTACTGTTTGTGCATTTACAATATTCATTGATTTTTGCCATTGAAAAACGTCCAGAAATGTTTGAAGCTACTGACTGAATGAAAGGAGCTGGCATCTCACTCTCTTTGAATCTTCTTTATCATGCTAGGATTAGCAGGAAAAAGCAAAAAATTTCAGAATTGCACCTTGCAATGTGGAGATATTACTGTTTGTGCATTTACAATATTCATTGATTTTTGCCATTGAAAAACATGTTTTTCATATACCAGAAATGTTTGAAGCTACTGACTGAATGAAAGGAGCTGGCATCTCACTCTCTTTGAATCTTCTTTATCATGCTAGGATTAACAGGAAAAAGGAAAAATTTCAGAATTGCACCTTGCAATGTGGAGATATTACTGTTTGTGCATTTACAATATTCATTGATTTTTGCCATTGAAAAACATGTTTTTCATATACCAGAAATGTTTGAAGCTACTGACTGAATGAAAGGAGCTGGCATCTCACTCTCTTTGAATCTTCTTTATCATGCTAGGATTAACAGGAAAAAGCTAAAAATTTCAGAATTGCACCGTGCAATGTGGAGATATTACTGTTTGTGCATTTACAATATTCATTGATTTTTGCCATTGAAAAACATGTTTTTCATATACCAGAAATGTTTGAAGCTACTGACTGAATGAAAGGAGCTGGCATCTCACTCTCTTTGAATCTTCTTTATCATGCTAGGATTAACAGGAAAAAGCAAAAAATTTCAGAATTGCACCGTGCAATGTGGAGATATTACTGTTTGTGCATTTACAATATTCATTGATTTTTGCCATTGAAAAACGTCCAGAAATGTTTGAAGCTACTGACTGAATGAAAGGAGCTGGCATCTCACTCTCTTTGAATCTTCTTTATCATGCTAGGATTAACAGGAAAAAGCTAAAAATTTCAGAATTGCACCGTGCAATGTGGAGATATTACTGTTTGTGCATTTACAATATTCATTGATTTTTGCCATTGAAAAACATGTTTTTCATATACCAGAAATGTTTGAAGCTACTGACTGAATGAAAGGAGCTGGCATCTCACTCTCTTTGAATCTTCTTTATCATGCTAGGATTAGCAGGAAAAAGCTAAAAATTTCAGAATTGCACCGTGCAATGTGGAGATATTACTGTTTGTGCATTTACAATATTCATTGATTTTTGCCATTGAAAAACATGTTTTTCATATACCAGAAATGTTTGAAGCTACTGACTGAATGAAAGGAGCTGGCATCTCACTCTCTTTGAATCTTCTTTATCATGGTAGGATTAGCAGGAAAAAGCTAAAAATTTCAGAATTGCACCGTGCAATGTGGAGATATTACTGTTTGTGCATTTACAATATTCATTGATTTTTGCCATTGAAAAACATGTTTTTCATATACCAGAAATGTTTGAAGCTACTGACTGAATGAAAGGAGCTGGCATCTCACTCTCTTTGAATCTTCTTTATCATGCTAGGATTAACAGGAAAAAGCTAAAAATTTCAGAATTGCACCGTGCAATGTGGAGATATTACTGTTTGTGCATTTACAATATTCATTGATTTTTGCCATTGAAAAACGTCCAGAAATGTTTGAAGCTACTGACTGAATGAAAGGAGCTGGCATCTCACTCTCTTTGAATCTTCTTTATCATGCTAGGATTAGCAGGAAAAAGCTAAAAATTTCAGAATTGCACCGTGCAATGTGGAGATATTACTGTTTGTGCATTTACAATATTCATTGATTTTTGCCATTGAAAAACATGTTTTTCATATACCAGAAATGTTTGAAGCTACTGACTGAATGAAAGGAGCTGGCATCTCACTCTCTTTGAATCTTCTTTATCATGCTAGGATTAACAGGAAAAAGCTAAAAATTTCAGAATTGCACCTTGCAATGTGGAGATATTACTGTTTGTGCATTTACAATATTCATTGATTTTTGCCATTGAAAAACATGTTTTTCATATACCAGAAATGTTTGAAGCTACTGACTGAATGAAAGGAGCTGGCATCTCACTCTCTTTGAATCTTCTTTATCATGCTAGGATTAGCAGGAAAAAGCAAAAAATTTCAGAATTGCACCGTGCAATGTGGAGATATTACTGTTTGTGCATTTACAATATTCATTGATTTTTGCCATTGAAAAACATGTTTTTCATATACCAGAAATGTTTGAAGCTACTGACTGAATGAAAGGAGCTGGCATCTCACTCTCTTTGAATCTTCTTTATCATGCTAGGATTAACAGGAAAAAGCAAAAAATTTCAGAATTGCACCTTGCAATGTGGAGATATTACTGTTTGTGCATTTACAATATTCATTGATTTTTGCCATTGAAAAACATGTTTTTCATATACCAGAAATGTTTGAAGCTACTGACTGAATGAAAGGAGCTGGCATCTCACTCTCTTTGAATCTTCTTTATCATGCTAGGATTAGCAGGAAAAAGCAAAAAATTTCAGAATTGCACCGTGCAATGTGGAGATATTACTGTTTGTGCATTTACAATATTCATTGATTTTTGTCATTGAAAAACGTCCAGAAATGTTTGAAGCTACTGACTGAATGAAAGGAGCTGGCATCTCACTCTCTTTGAATCTTCTTTATCATGCTAGGATTAACAGGAAAAAGCTAAAAATTTCAGAATTGCACCGTGCAATGTGGAGATATTACTGTTTGTGCATTTACAATATTCATTGATTTTTGCCATTGAAAAACATGTTTTTCATATACCAGAAATGTTTGAAGCTACTGACTGAATGAAAGGAGCTGGCATCTCACTCTCTTTGAATCTTCTTTATCATGCTAGGATTAGCAGGAAAAAGCAAAAAATTTCAGAATTGCACCGTGCAATGTGGAGATATTACTGTTTGTGCATTTACAATATTCATTGATTTTTGCCATTGAAAAACATGTTTTTCATATACCAGAAATGTTTGAAGCTACTGACTGAATGAAAGGAGCTGGCATCTCACTCTCTTTGAATCTTCTTTATCATGCTAGGATTAGCAGGAAAAAGCAAAAAATTTCAGAATTGCACCGTGCAATGTGGAGATATTACTGTTTGTGCATTTACAATATTCATTGATTTTTGCCATTGAAAAACATGTTTTTCATATACCAGAAATGTTTGAAGCTACTGACTGAATGAAAGGAGCTGGCATCTCACTCTCTTTGAATCTTCTTTATCATGCTAGGATTAGCAGGAAAAAGCTAAAAATTTCAGAATTGCACCGTGCAATGTGGAGATATTACTGTTTGTGCATTTACAATATTCATTGATTTTTGCCATTGAAAAACATGTTTTTCATATACCAGAAATGTTTGAAGCTACTGACTGAATGAAAGGAGCTGGCATCTCACTCTCTTTGAATCTTCTTTATCATGCTAGGATTAGCAGGAAAAAGCTAAAAATTACAGAATTGCACCTTGCAATGTGGAGATATTACTGTTTGTGCATTTACAATATTCATTGATTTTTGCCATTGAAAAACATGTTTTTCATATACCAGAAATGTTTGAAGCTACTGACTGAATGAAAGGAGCTGGCATCTCACTCTCTTTGAATCTTCTTTATCATGCTAGGATTAACAGGAAAAAGCAAAAAATTTCAGAATTGCACCTTGCAATGTGGAGATATTACTGTTTGTGCATTTACAATATTCATTGATTTTTGCCATTGAAAAACGTCCAGAAATGTTTGAAGCTACTGACTGAATGAAAGGAGCTGGCATCTCACTCTCTTTGAATCTTCTTTATCATGCTAGGATTAGCAGGAAAAAGCAAAAAATTTCAGAATTGCACCTTGCAATGTGGAGATATTACTGTTTGTGCATTTACAATATTCATTGATATTTGCCATTGAAAAACATGTTTTTCATATACCAGAAATGTTTGAAGCTACTGACTGAATGAAAGGAGCTGGCATCTCACTCTCTTTGAATCTTCTTTATCATGCTAGGATTAACAGGAAAAAGGAAAAATTTCAGAATTGCACCTTGCAATGTGGAGATATTACTGTTTGTGCATTTACAATATTCATTGATTTTTGCCATTGAAAAACATGTTTTTCATATACCAGAAATGTTTGAAGCTACTGACTGAATGAAAGGAGCTGGCATCTCACTCTCTTTGAATCTTCTTTATCATGCTAGGATTAACAGGAAAAAGCTAAAAATTTCAGAATTGCACCGTGCAATGTGGAGATATTACTGTTTGTGCATTTACAATATTCATTGATTTTTGCCATTGAAAAACATGTTTTTCATATACCAGAAATGTTTGAAGCTACTGACTGAATGAAAGGAGCTGGCATCTCACTCTCTTTGAATCTTCTTTATCATGCTAGGATTAACAGGAAAAAGCAAAAAATTTCAGAATTGCACCGTGCAATGTGGAGATATTACTGTTTGTGCATTTACAATATTCATTGATTTTTGCCATTGAAAAACGTCCAGAAATGTTTGAAGCTACTGACTGAATGAAAGGAGCTGGCATCTCACTCTCTTTGAATCTTCTTTATCATGCTAGGATTAACAGGAAAAAGCTAAAAATTTCAGAATTGCACCGTGCAATGTGGAGATATTACTGTTTGTGCATTTACAATATTCATTGATTTTTGCCATTGAAAAACATGTTTTTCATATACCAGAAATGTTTGAAGCTACTGACTGAATGAAAGGAGCTGGCATCTCACTCTCTTTGAATCTTCTTTATCATGCTAGGATTAGCAGGAAAAAGCTAAAAATTTCAGAATTGCACCGTGCAATGTGGAGATATTACTGTTTGTGCATTTACAATATTCATTGATTTTTGCCATTGAAAAACATGTTTTTCATATACCAGAAATGTTTGAAGCTACTGACTGAATGAAAGGAGCTGGCATCTCACTCTCTTTGAATCTTCTTTATCATGGTAGGATTAGCAGGAAAAAGCTAAAAATTTCAGAATTGCACCGTGCAATGTGGAGATATTACTGTTTGTGCATTTACAATATTCATTGATTTTTGCCATTGAAAAACATGTTTTTCATATACCAGAAATGTTTGAAGCTACTGACTGAATGAAAGGAGCTGGCATCTCACTCTCTTTGAATCTTCTTTATCATGCTAGGATTAACAGGAAAAAGCTAAAAATTTCAGAATTGCACCGTGCAATGTGGAGATATTACTGTTTGTGCATTTACAATATTCATTGATTTTTGCCATTGAAAAACGTCCAGAAATGTTTGAAGCTACTGACTGAATGAAAGGAGCTGGCATCTCACTCTCTTTGAATCTTCTTTATCATGCTAGGATTAGCAGGAAAAAGCTAAAAATTTCAGAATTGCACCGTGCAATGTGGAGATATTACTGTTTGTGCATTTACAATATTCATTGATTTTTGCCATTGAAAAACATGTTTTTCATATACCAGAAATGTTTGAAGCTACTGACTGAATGAAAGGAGCTGGCATCTCACTCTCTTTGAATCTTCTTTATCATGCTAGGATTAACAGGAAAAAGCTAAAAATTTCAGAATTGCACCTTGCAATGTGGAGATATTACTGTTTGTGCATTTACAATATTCATTGATTTTTGCCATTGAAAAACATGTTTTTCATATACCAGAAATGTTTGAAGCTACTGACTGAATGAAAGGAGCTGGCATCTCACTCTCTTTGAATCTTCTTTATCATGCTAGGATTAGCAGGAAAAAGCAAAAAATTTCAGAATTGCACCGTGCAATGTGGAGATATTACTGTTTGTGCATTTACAATATTCATTGATTTTTGCCATTGAAAAACATGTTTTTCATATACCAGAAATGTTTGAAGCTACTGACTGAATGAAAGGAGCTGGCATCTCACTCTCTTTGAATCTTCTTTATCATGCTAGGATTAACAGGAAAAAGCAAAAAATTTCAGAATTGCACCTTGCAATGTGGAGATATTACTGTTTGTGCATTTACAATATTCATTGATTTTTGCCATTGAAAAACATGTTTTTCATATACCAGAAATGTTTGAAGCTACTGACTGAATGAAAGGAGCTGGCATCTCACTCTCTTTGAATCTTCTTTATCATGCTAGGATTAGCAGGAAAAAGCAAAAAATTTCAGAATTGCACCGTGCAATGTGGAGATATTACTGTTTGTGCATTTACAATATTCATTGATTTTTGCCATTGAAAAACATGTTTTTCATATACCAGAAATGTTTGAAGCTACTGACTGAATGAAAGGAGCTGGCATCTCACTCTCTTTGAATCTTCTTTATCATGCTAGGATTAGCAGGAAAAAGCAAAAAATTTCAGAATTGCACCGTGCAATGTGGAGATATTACTGTTTGTGCATTTACAATATTCATTGATTTTTGCCATTGAAAAACATGTTTTTCATATACCAGAAATGTTTGAAGCTACTGACTGAATGAAAGGAGCTGGCATCTCACTCTCTTTGAATCTTCTTTATCATGCTAGGATTAACAGGAAAAAGCTAAAAATTTCAGAATTGCACCGTGCAATGTGGAGATATTACTGTTTGTGCATTTACAATATTCATTGATTTTTGCCATTGAAAAACGTCCAGAAATGTTTGAAGCTACTGACTGAATGAAAGGAGCTGGCATCTCACTCTCTTTGAATCTTCTTTATCATGCTAGGATTAGCAGAAAAAGCAAAAAATTTCAGAATTGCACCTTGCAATGTGGAGATATTACTGTTTGTGCATTTACAATATTCATTGATTTTTGCCATTGAAAAACATGTTTTTCATATACCAGAAATGTTTGAAGCTACTGACTGAATGAAAGGAGCTGGCATCTCACTCTCTTTGAATCTTCTTTATCATGCTAGGATTAACAGGAAAAAGCAAAAAATTTCAGAATTGCACCGTGCAATGTGGAGATATTACTGTTTGTGCATTTACAATATTCATTGATTTTTGCCATTGAAAAACATGTTTTTCATATACCAGAAATGTTTGAAGCTACTGACTGAATGAAAGGAGCTGGCATCTCACTCTCTTTGAATCTTCTTTATCATGCTAGGATTAGCAGGAAAAAGCAAAAAATTTCAGAATTGCACCGTGCAATGTGGAGATATTACTGTTTGTGCATTTACAATATTCATTGATTTTTGCCATTGAAAAACATGTTTTTCATATACCAGAAATGTTTGAAGCTACTGACTGAATGAAAGGAGCTGGCATCTCACTCTCTTTGAATCTTCTTTATCATGCTAGGATTAACAGGAAAAAGCTAAAAATTTCAGAATTGCACCGTGCAATGTGGAGATATTACTGTTTGTGCATTTACAATATTCATTGATTTTTGCCATTGAAAAACATGTTTTTCATATACCAGAAATGTTTGAAGCTACTGACTGAATGAAAGGAGCTGGCATCTCACTCTCTTTGAATCTTCTTTATCATGCTAGGATTAACAGGAAAAAGCTAAAAATTTCAGAATTGCACCTTGCAATGTGGAGATATTACTGTTTGTGCATTTACAATATTCATTGATTTTTGCCATTGAAAAACATGTTTTTCATATACCAGAAATGTTTGAAGCTACTGACTGAATGAAAGGAGCTGGCATCTCACTCTCTTTGAATCTTCTTTATCATGCTAGGATTAGCAGGAAAAAGCAAAAAATTTCAGAATTGCACCGTGCAATGTGGAGATATTACTGTTTGTGCATTTACAATATTCATTGATTTTTGCCATTGAAAAACGTCCAGAAATGTTTGAAGCTACTGACTGAATGAAAGGAGCTGGCATCTCACTCTCTTTGAATCTTCTTTATCATGCTAGGATTAGCAGGAAAAAGCAAAAAATTTCAGAATTGCACCGTGCAATGTGGAGATATTACTGTTTGTGCATTTACAATATTCATTGATTTTTGCCATTGAAAAACATGTTTTTCATATACCAGAAATGTTTGAAGCTACTGACTGAATGAAAGGAGCTGGCATCTCACTCTCTTTGAATCTTCTTTATCATGCTAGGATTAGCAGGAAAAAGCAAAAAATTTCAGAATTGCACCTTGCAATGTGGAGATATTACTGTTTGTGCATTTACAATATTCATTGATTTTTGCCATTGAAAAACATGTTTTTCATATACCAGAAATGTTTGAAGCTACTGACTGAATGAAAGGAGCTGGCATCTCACTCTCTTTGAATCTTCTTTATCATGCTAGGATTAGCAGGAAAAAGCAAAAAATTTCAGAATTGCACCGTGCAATGTGGAGATATTACTGTTTGTGCATTTACAATATTCATTGATTTTTGCCATTGAAAAACATGTTTTTCATATACCAGAAATGTTTGAAGCTACTGACTGAATGAAAGGAGCTGGCATCTCACTCTCTTTGAATCTTCTTTATCATGCTAGGATTAACAGGAAAAAGCTAAAAATTTCAGAATTGCACCGTGCAATGTGGAGATATTACTGTTTGTGCATTTACAATATTCATTGATTTTTGCCATTGAAAAACATGTTTTTCATATACCAGAAATGTTTGAAGCTACTGACTGAATGAAAGGAGCTGGCATCTCACTCTCTTTGAATCTTCTTTATCATGCTAGGATTAGCAGGAAAAAGCTAAAAATTTCAGAATTGCACCGTGCAATGTGGAGATATTACTGTTTGTGCATTTACAATATTCATTGATTTTTGCCATTGAAAAACGTCCAGAAATGTTTGAAGCTACTGACTGAATGAAAGGAGCTGGCATCTCACTCTCTTTGAATCTTCTTTATCATGCTAGGATTAACAGGAAAAAGCTAAAAATTTCAGAATTGCACCGTGCAATGTGGAGATATTACTGTTTGTGCATTTACAATATTCATTGATTTTTGCCATTGAAAAACATGTTTTTCATATACCAGAAATGTTTGAAGCTACTGACTGAATGAAAGGAGCTGGCATCTCACTCTCTTTGAATCTTCTTTATCATGCTAGGATTAGCAGGAAAAAGCTAAAAATTTCAGAATTGCACCTTGCAATGTGGAGATATTACTGTTTGTGCATTTACAATATTCATTGATTTTTGCCATTGAAAAACATGTTTTTCATATACCAGAAATGTTTGAAGCTACTGACTGAATGAAAGGAGCTGGCATCTCACTCTCTTTGAATCTTCTTTATCATGCTAGGATTAGCAGGAAAAAGCAAAAAATTTCAGAATTGCACCGTGCAATGTGGAGATATTACTGTTTGTGCATTTACAATATTCATTGATTTTTGCCATTGAAAAACATGTTTTTCATATACCAGAAATGTTTGAAGCTACTGACTGAATGAAAGGAGCTGGCATCTCACTCTCTTTGAATCTTCTTTATCATGCTAGGATTAGCAGGAAAAAGCTAAAAATTTCAGAATTGCACCGTGCAATGTGGAGATATTACTGTTTGTGCATTTACAATATTCATTGATTTTTGCCATTGAAAAACATGTTTTTCATATACCAGAAATGTTTGAAGCTACTGACTGAATGAAAGGAGCTGGCATCTCACTCTCTTTGAATCTTCTTTATCATGCTAGGATTAACAGGAAAAAGCAAAAAATTTCAGAATTGCACCTTGCAATGTGGAGATATTACTGTTTGTGCATTTACAATATTCATTGATTTTTGCCATTGAAAAACGTCCAGAAATGTTTGAAGCTACTGACTGAATGAAAGGAGCTGGCATCTCACTCTCTTTGAATCTTCTTTATCATGCTAGGATTAACAGGAAAAAGCAAAAAATTTCAGAATTGCACCTTGCAATGTGGAGATATTACTGTTTGTGCATTTACAATATTCATTGATTTTTGCCATTGAAAAACATGTTTTTCATATACCAGAAATGTTTGAAGCTACTGACTGAATGAAAGGAGCTGGCATCTCACTCTCTTTGAATCTTCTTTATCATGCTAGGATTAGCAGGAAAAAGCTAAAAATTTCAGAATTGCACCGTGCAATGTGGAGATATTACTGTTTGTGCATTTACAATATTCATTGATTTTTGCCATTGAAAAACATGTTTTTCATATACCAGAAATGTTTGAAGCTACTGACTGAATGAAAGGAGCTGGCATCTCACTCTCTTTGAATCTTCTTTATCATGCTAGGATTAACAGGAAAAAGCTAAAAATTTCAGAATTGCACCGTGCAATGTGGAGATATTACTGTTTGTGCATTTACAATATTCATTGATTTTTGCCATTGAAAAACATGTTTTTCATATACCAGAAATGTTTGAAGCTACTGACTGAATGAAAGGAGCTGGCATCTCACTCTCTTTGAATCTTCTTTATCATGCTAGGATTAGCAGGAAAAAGCAAAAAATTTCAGAATTGCACCGTGCAATGTGGAGATATTACTGTTTGTGCATTTACAATATTCATTGATTTTTGCCATTGAAAAACATGTTTTTCATATACCAGAAATGTTTGAAGCTACTGACTGAATGAAAGGAGCTGGCATCTCACTCTCTTTGAATCTTCTTTATCATGCTAGGATTAACAGGAAAAAGCTAAAAATTTCAGAATTGCACCGTGCAATGTGGAGATATTACTGTTTGTGCATTTACAATATTCATTGATTTTTGCCATTGAAAAACGTCCAGAAATGTTTGAAGCTACTGACTGAATGAAAGGAGCTGGCATCTCACTCTCTTTGAATCTTCTTTATCATGCTAGGATTAACAGGAAAAAGCTAAAAATTTCAGAATTGCACCGTGCAATGTGGAGATATTACTGTTTGTGCATTTACAATATTCATTGATTTTTGCCATTGAAAAACATGTTTTTCATATACCAGAAATGTTTGAAGCTACTGACTGAATGAAAGGAGCTGGCATCTCACTCTCTTTGAATCTTCTTTATCATGCTAGGATTAGCAGGAAAAAGCTAAAAATTTCAGAATTGCACCTTGCAATGTGGAGATATTACTGTATGTGCATTTACAATATTCATTGATTTTTGCCATTGAAAAACATGTTTTTCATATACCAGAAATGTTTGAAGCTACTGACTGAATGAAAGGAGCTGGCATCTCACTCTCTTTGAATCTTCTTTATCATGCTAGGATTAGCAGGAAAAAGCTAAAAATTTCAGAATTGCACCGTGCAATGTGGAGATATTACTGTTTGTGCATTTACAATATTCATTGATTTTTGCCATTGAAAAACATGTTTTTCATATACCAGAAATGTTTGAAGCTACTGACTGAATGAAAGGAGCTGGCATCTCACTCTCTTTGAATCTTCTTTATCATGCTAGGATTAACAGGAAAAAGCAAAAAATTTCAGAATTGCACCTTGCAATGTGGAGATATTACTGTTTGTGCATTTACAATATTCATTGATTTTTGCCATTGAAAAACGTCCAGAAATGTTTGAAGCTACTGACTGAATGAAAGGAGCTGGCATCTCACTCTCTTTGAATCTTCTTTATCATGCTAGGATTAACAGGAAAAAGCAAAAAATTTCAGAATTGCACCTTGCAATGTGGAGATATTACTGTTTGTGCATTTACAATATTCATTGATTTTTGCCATTGAAAAACATGTTTTTCATATACCAGAAATGTTTGAAGCTACTGACTGAATGAAAGGAGCTGGCATCTCACTCTCTTTGAATCTTCTTTATCATGCTAGGATTAGCAGGAAAAAGCTAAAAATTTCAGAATTGCACCGTGCAATGTGGAGATATTACTGTTTGTGCATTTACAATATTCATTGATTTTTGCCATTGAAAAACATGTTTTTCATATACCAGAAATGTTTGAAGCTACTGACTGAATGAAAGGAGCTGGCATCTCACTCTCTTTGAATCTTCTTTATCATGCTAGGATTAACAGGAAAAAGCTAAAAATTTCAGAATTGCACCGTGCAATGTGGAGATATTACTGTTGGTGCATTTACAATATTCATTGATTTTTGCCATTGAAAAACGTCCAGAAATGTTTGAAGCTACTGACTGAATGAAAGGAGCTGGCATCTCACTCTCTTTGAATCTTCTTTATCATGCTAGGATTAGCAGGAAAAAGCTAAAAATTTCAGAATTGCACCTTGCAATGTGGAGATATTACTGTTTGTGCATTTACAATATTCATTGATTTTTGCCATTGAAAAACATGTTTTTCATATACCAGAAATGTTTGAAGCTACTGACTGAATGAAAGGAGCTGGCATCTCACTCTCTTTGAATCTTCTTTATCATGCTAGGATTAACAGGAAAAAGCTAAAAATTTCAGAATTGCACCGTGCAATGTGGAGATATTACTGTTTGTGCATTTACAATATTCATTGATTTTTGCCATTGAAAAACGTCCAGAAATGTTTGAAGCTACTGACTGAATGAAAGGAGCTGGCATCTCACTCTCTTTGAATCTTCTTTATCATGCTAGGATTAGCAGGAAAAAGCAAAAAATTTCAGAATTGCACCTTGCAATGTGGAGATATTACTGTTTGTGCATTTACAATATTCATTGATTTTTGCCATTGAAAAACATGTTTTTCATATACCAGAAATGTTTGAAGCTACTGACTGAATGAAAGGAGCTGGCATCTCACTCTCTTTGAATCTTCTTTATCATGCTAGGATTAACAGGAAAAAGCTAAAAATTTCAGAATTGCACCGTGCAATGTGGAGATATTACTGTTTGTGCATTTACAATATTCATTGATTTTTGCCATTGAAAAACATGTTTTTCATATACCAGAAATGTTTGAAGCTACTGACTGAATGAAAGGAGCTGGCATCTCACTCTCGTTGAATCTTCTTTATCATGCTAGGATTAGCAGGAAAAAGCAAAAAATTTCAGAATTGCACCGTGCAATGTGGAGATATTACTGTTTGTGCATTTACAATATTCATTGATTTTTGCCATTGAAAAACATGTTTTTCATATACCAGAAATGTTTGAAGCTACTGACTGAATGAAAGGAGCTGGCATCTCACTCTCTTTGAATCTTCTTTATCATGCTAGGATTAACAGGAAAAAGCTAAAAATTTCAGAATTGCACCTTGCAATGTGGAGATATTACTGTTTGTGCATTTACAATATTCATTGATTTTTGCCATTGAAAAACATGTTTTTCATATACCAGAAATGTTTGAAGCTACTGACTGAATGAAAGGAGCTGGCATCTCACTCTCTTTGAATCTTCTTTATCATGCTAGGATTAGCAGGAAAAAGCAAAAAATTTCAGAATTGCACCGTGCAATGTGGAGATATTACTGTTTGTGCATTTACAATATTCATTGATTTTTGCCATTGAAAAACGTCCAGAAATGTTTGAAGCTACTGACTGAATGAAAGGAGCTGGCATCTCACTCTCTTTGAATCTTCTTTATCATGCTAGGATTAGCAGGAAAAAGCTAAAAATTTCAGAATTGCACCGTGCAATGTGGAGATATTACTGTTTGTGCATTTACAATATTCATTGATTTTTGCCATTGAAAAACATGTTTTTCATATACCAGAAATGTTTGAAGCTACTGACTGAATGAAAGGAGCTGGCATCTCACTCTCTTTGAATCTTCTTTATCATGCTAGGATTAACAGGAAAAAGCTAAAAATTTCAGAATTGCACCGTGCAATGTGGAGATATTACTGTTTGTGCATTTACAATATTCATTGATTTTTGCCATTGAAAAACATGTTTTTCATATACCAGAAATGTTTGAAGCTACTGACTGAATGAAAGGAGCTGGCATCTCACTCTCTTTGAATCTTCTTTATCATGCTAGGATTAGCAGGAAAAAGCAAAAAATTTCAGAATTGCACCGTGCAATGTGGAGATATTACTGTTTGTGCATTTACAATATTCATTGATTTTTGCCATTGAAAAACGTCCAGAAATGTTTGAAGCTACTGACTGAATGAAAGGAGCTGGCATCTCACTCTCTTTGAATCTTCTTTATCATGCTAGGATTAACAGGAAAAAGCTAAAAATTTCAGAATTGCACCGTGCAATGTGGAGATATTACTGTTTGTGCATTTACAATATTCATTGATTTTTGCCATTGAAAAACATGTTTTTCATATACCAGAAATGTTTGAAGCTACTGACTGAATGAAAGGAGCTGGCATCTCACTCTCTTTGAATCTTCTTTATCATGCTAGGATTAACAGGAAAAAGCTAAAAATTTCAGAATTGCACCGTGCAATGTGGAGATATTACTGTTTGTGCATTTACAATATTCATTGATTTTTGCCATTGAAAAACATGTTTTTCATATACCAGAAATGTTTGAAGCTACTGACTGAATGAAAGGAGCTGGCATCTCACTCTCTTTGAATCTTCTTTATCATGCTAGGATTAGCAGGAAAAAGCAAAAAATTTCAGAATTGCACCTTGCAATGTGGAGATATTACTGTTTGTGCATTTACAATATTCATTGATTTTTGCCATTGAAAAACGTCCAGAAATGTTTGAAGCTACTGACTGAATGAAAGGAGCTGGCATCTCACTCTCTTTGAATCTTCTTTATCATGCTAGGATTAACAGGAAAAAGCTAAAAATTTCAGAATTGCACCTTGCAATGTGGAGATATTACTGTTTGTGCATTTACAATATTCATTGATTTTTGCCATTGAAAAACATGTTTTTCATATACCAGAAATGTTTGAAGCTACTGACTGAATGAAAGGAGCTGGCATCTCACTCTCTTTGAATCTTCTTTATCATGCTAGGATTAGCAGGAAAAAGCAAAAAATTTCAGAATTGCACCGTGCAATGTGGAGATATTACTGTTTGTGCATTTACAATATTCATTGATTTTTGCCATTGAAAAACGTCCAGAAATGTTTGAAGCTACTGACTGAATGAAAGGAGCTGGCATCTCACTCTCTTTGAATCTTCTTTATCATGCTAGGATTAACAGGAAAAAGCTAAAAATTTCAGAATTGCACCTTGCAATGTGGAGATATTACTGTTTGTGCATTTACAATATTCATTGATATTTGCCATTGAAAAACATGTTTTTCATATACCAGAAATGTTTGAAGCTACTGACTGAATGAAAGGAGCTGGCATCTCACTCTCTTTGAATCTTCTTTATCATGCTAGGATTAACAGGAAAAAGCTAAAAATTTCAGAATTGCACCGTGCAATGTGGAGATATTACTGTTTGTGCATTTACAATATTCATTGATTTTTGCCATTGAAAAACATGTTTTTCATATACCAGAAATGTTTGAAGCTACTGACTGAATGAAAGGAGCTGGCATCTCACTCTCTTTGAATCTTCTTTATCATGCTAGGATTAGCAGGAAAAAGCAAAAAATTTCAGAATTGCACCGTGCAATGTGGAGATATTACTGTTTGTGCATTTACAATATTCATTGATTTTTGCCATTGAAAAACATGTTTTTCATATACCAGAAATGTTTGAAGCTACTGACTGAATGAAAGGAGCTGGCATCTCACTCTCTTTGAATCTTCTTTATCATGCTAGGATTAGCAGGAAAAAGCAAAAAATTTCAGAATTGCACCGTGCAATGTGGAGATATTACTGTTTGTGCATTTACAATATTCATTGATTTTTGCCATTGAAAAACATGTTTTTCATATACCAGAAATGTTTGAAGCTACTGACTGAATGAAAGGAGCTGGCATCTCACTCTCTTTGAATCTTCTTTATCATGCTAGGATTAACAGGAAAAAGCTAAAAATTTCAGAATTGCACCGTGCAATGTGGAGATATTACTGTTTGTGCATTTACAATATTCATTGATTTTTGCCATTGAAAAACATGTTTTTCATATACCAGAAATGTTTGAAGCTACTGACTGAATGAAAGGAGCTGGCATCTCACTCTCTTTGAATCTTCTTTATCATGCTAGGATTAACAGGAAAAAGCTAAAAATTTCAGAATTGCACCTTGCAATGTGGAGATATTACTGTTTGTGCATTTACAATATTCATTGATTTTTGCCATTGAAAAACATGTTTTTCATATACCAGAAATGTTTGAAGCTACTGACTGAATGAAAGGAGCTGGCATCTCACTCTCTTTGAATCTTCTTTATCATGCTAGGATTAGCAGGAAAAAGCAAAAAAATTCAGAATTGCACCGTGCAATGTGGAGATATTACTGTTTGTGCATTTACAATATTCATTGATTTTTGCCATTGAAAAACGTCCAGAAATGTTTGAAGCTACTGACTGAATGAAAGGAGCTGGCATCTCACTCTCTTTGAATCTTCTTTATCATGCTAGGATTAGCAGGAAAAAGCAAAAAATTTCAGAATTGCACCGTGCAATGTGGAGATATTACTGTTTGTGCATTTACAATATTCATTGATTTTTGCCATTGAAAAACATGTTTTTCATATACCAGAAATGTTTGAAGCTACTGACTGAATGAAAGGAGCTGGCATCTCACTCTCTTTGAATCTTCTTTATCATGCTAGGATTAACAGGAAAAAGCTAAAAATTTCAGAATTGCACAGTGCAATGTGGAGATATTACTGTTTGTGCATTTACAATATTCATTGATTTTTGCCATTGAAAAACATGTTTTTCATATACCAGAAATGTTTGAAGCTACTGACTGAATGAAAGGAGCTGGCATCTCACTCTCTTTGAATCTTCTTTATCATGCTAGGATTAACAGGAAAAAGCTAAAAATTTCAGAATTGCACCTTGCAATGTGGAGATATTACTGTTTGTGCATTTACAATATTCATTGATTTTTGCCATTGAAAAACATGTTTTTCATATACCAGAAATGTTTGAAGCTACTGACTGAATGAAAGGAGCTGGCATCTCACTCTCTTTGAATCTTCTTTATCATGCTAGGATTAGCAGGAAAAAGCAAAAAATTTCAGAATTGCACCGTGCAATGTGGAGATATTACTGTTTATGCATTTACAATATTCATTGATTTTTGCCATTGAAAAACGTCCAGAAATGTTTGAAGCTACTGACTGAATGAAAGGAGCTGGCATCTCACTCTCTTTGAATCTTCTTTATCATGCTAGGATTAGCAGGAAAAAGCAAAAAATTTCAGAATTGCACCTTGCAATGTGGAGATATTACTGTTTGTGCATTTACAATATTCATTGATTTTTGCCATTGAAAAACATGTTTTTCATATACCAGAAATGTTTGAAGCTACTGACTGAATGAAAGGAGCTGGCATCTCACTCTCTTTGAATCTTCTTTATCATGCTAGGATTAACAGGAAAAAGCTAAAAATTTCAGAATTGCACCGTGCAATGTGGAGATATTACTGTTTGTGCATTTACAATATTCATTGATTTTTGCCATTGAAAAACATGTTTTTCATATACCAGAAATGTTTGAAGCTACTGACTGAATGAAAGGAGCTGGCATCTCACTCTCTTTGAATCTTCTTTATCATGCTAGGATTAACAGGAAAAAGCAAAAAATTTCAGAATTGCACCGTGCAATGTGGAGATATTACTGTTTGTGCATTTACAATATTCATTGATTTTTGCCATTGAAAAACATGTTTTTCATATACCAGAAATGTTTGAAGCTACTGACTGAATGAAAGGAGCTGGCATCTCACTCTCTTTGAATCTTCTTTATCATGCTAGGATTAGCAGGAAAAAGCAAAAAATTTCAGAATTGCACCGTGCAATGTGGAGATATTACTGTTTGTGCATTTACAATATTCATTGATTTTTGCCATTGAAAAACATGTTTTTCATATACCAGAAATGTTTGAAGCTACTGACTGAATGAAAGGAGCTGGCATCTCACTCTCTTTGAATCTTCTTTATCATGCTAGGATTAGCAGGAAAAAGCAAAAAATTTCAGAATTGCACCGTGCAATGTGGAGATATTACTGTTTGTGCATTTACAATATTCATTGATTTTTGCCATTGAAAAACATGTTTTTCATATACCAGAAATGTTTGAAGCTACTGACTGAATGAAAGGAGCTGGCATCTCACTCTCTTTGAATCTTCTTTATCATGCTAGGATTAACAGGAAAAAGCAAAAAATTTCAGAATTGCACCGTGCAATGTGGAGATATTACTGTTTGTGCATTTACAATATTCATTGATTTTTGCCATTGAAAAACATGTTTTTCATATACCAGAAATGTTTGAAGCTACTGACTGAATGAAAGGAGCTGGCATCTCACTCTCTTTGAATCTTCTTTATCATGCTAGGATTAGCAGGAAAAAGCAAAAAATTTCAGAATTGCACCGTGCAATGTGGAGATATTACTGTTTGTGCATTTACAATATTCATTGATTTTTGCCATTGAAAAACATGTTTTTCATATACCAGAAATGTTTGAAGCTACTGACTGAATGAAAGGAGCTGGCATCTCACTCTCTTTGAATCTTCTTTATCATGCTAGGATTAACAGGAAAAAGCTAAAAATTTCAGAATTGCACCGTGCAATGTGGAGATATTACTGTTTGTGCATTTACAATATTCATTGATTTTTGCCATTGAAAAACATGTTTTTCATATACCAGAAATGTTTGAAGCTACTGACTGAATGAAAGGAGCTGGCATCTCACTCTCTTTGAATCTTCTTTATCATGCTAGGATTAGCAGGAAAAAGCAAAAAATTTCAGAATTGCACCGTGCAATGTGGAGATATTACTGTTTGTGCATTTACAATATTCATTGATTTTTGCCATTGAAAAACATGTTTTTCATATACCAGAAATGTTTGAAGCTACTGACTGAATGAAAGGAGCTGGCATCTCACTCTCTTTGAATCTTCTTTATCATGCTAGGATTAGCAGGAAAAAGCAAAAAATTTCAGAATTGCACCGTGCAATGTGGAGATATTACTGTTTGTGCATTTACAATATTCATTGATTTTTGCCATTGAAAAACATGTTTTTCATATACCAGAAATGTTTGAAGCTACTGACTGAATGAAAGGAGCTGGCATCTCACTCTCTTTGAATCTTCTTTATCATGCTAGGATTAACAGGAAAAAGCTAAAAATTTCAGAATTGCACCGTGCAATGTGGAGATATTACTGTTTGTGCATTTACAATATTCATTGATTTTTGCCATTGAAAAACATGTTTTTCATATACCAGAAATGTTTGAAGCTACTGACTGAATGAAAGGAGCTGGCATCTCACTCTCTTTGAATCTTCTTTATCATGCTAGGATTAACAGGAAAAAGCTAAAAATTTCAGAATTGCACCGTGCAATGTGGAGATATTACTGTTTGTGCATTTACAATATTCATTGATTTTTGCCATTGAAAAACATGTTTTTCATATACCAGAAATGTTTGAAGCTACTGACTGAATGAAAGGAGCTGGCATCTCACTCTCTTTGAATCTTCTTTATCATGCTAGGATTAGCAGGAAAAAGCAAAAAATTTCAGAATTGCACCGTGCAATGTGGAGATATTACTGTTTGTGCATTTACAATATTCATTGATTTTTGCCATTGAAAAACGTCCAGAAATGTTTGAAGCTACTGACTGAATGAAAGGAGCTCGCATCTCACTCTCTTTGAATCTTCTTTATCATGCTAGGATTAGCAGGAAAAAGCAAAAAATTTCAGAATTGCACCGTGCAATGTGGAGATATTACTGTTTGTGCATTTACAATATTCATTGATTTTTGCCATTGAAAAACATGTTTTTCATATACCAGAAATGTTTGAAGCTACTGACTGAATGAAAGGAGCTGGCATCTCACTCTCTTTGAATCTTCTTTATCATGCTAGGATTAGCAGGAAAAAGCAAAAAATTTCAGAATTGCACCTTGCAATGTGGAGATATTACTGTTTGTGCATTTACAATATTCATTGATTTTTGCCATTGAAAAACATGTTTTTCATATACCAGAAATGTTTGAAGCTACTGACTGAATGAAAGGAGCTGGCATCTCACTCTCTTTGAATCTTCTTTATCATGCTAGGATTAGCAGGAAAAAGCTAAAAATTTCAGAATTGCACCGTGCAATGTGGAGATATTACTGTTTGTGCATTTACAATATTCATTGATTTTTGCCATTGAAAAACATGTTTTTCATATACCAGAAATGTTTGAAGCTACTGACTGAATGAAAGGAGCTGGCATCTCACTCTCTTTGAATCTTCTTTATCATGCTAGGATTAGCAGGAAAAAGCTAAAAATTTCAGAATTGCACCTTGCAATGTGGAGATATTACTGTTTGTGCATTTACAATATTCATTGATTTTTGCCATTGAAAAACATGTTTTTCATATACCAGAAATGTTTGAAGCTACTGACTGAATGAAAGGAGCTGGCATCTCACTCTCTTTGAATCTTCTTTATCATGCTAGGATTAACAGGAAAAAGCAAAAAATTTCAGAATTGCACCTTGCAATGTGGAGATATTACTGTTTGTGCATTTACAATATTCATTGATTTTTGCCATTGAAAAACGTCCAGAAATGTTTGAAGCTACTGACTGAATGAAAGGAGCTGGCATCTCACTCTCTTTGAATCTTCTTTATCATGCTAGGATTAGCAGGAAAAAGCAAAAAATTTCAGAATTGCACCTTGCAATGTGGAGATATTACTGTTTGTGCATTTACAATATTCATTGATTTTTGCCATTGAAAAACATGTTTTTCATATACCAGAAATGTTTGAAGCTACTGACTGAATGAAAGGAGCTGGCATCTCACTCTCTTTGAATCTTCTTTATCATGCTAGGATTAACAGGAAAAAGCAAAAAATTTCAGAATTGCACCTTGCAATGTGGAGATATTACTGTTTGTGCATTTACAATATTCATTGATTTTTGCCATTGAAAAACATGTTTTTCATATACCAGAAATGTTTGAAGCTACTGACTGAATGAAAGGAGCTGGCATCTCACTCTCTTTGAATCTTCTTTATCATGCTAGGATTAACAGGAAAAAGCTAAAAATTTCAGAATTGCACCGTGCAATGTGGAGATATTACTGTTTGTGCATTTACAATATTCATTGATTTTTGCCATTGAAAAACATGTTTTTCATATACCAGAAATGTTTGAAGCTACTGACTGAATGAAAGGAGCTGGCATCTCACTCTCTTTGAATCTTCTTTATCATGCTAGGATTAACAGGAAAAAGCAAAAAATTTCAGAATTGCACCGTGCAATGTGGAGATATTACTGTTTGTGCATTTACAATATTCATTGATTTTTGCCATTGAAAAACGTCCAGAAATGTTTGAAGCTACTGACTGAATGAAAGGAGCTGGCATCTCACTCTCTTTGAATCTTCTTTATCATGCTAGGATTAACAGGAAAAAGCTAAAAATTTCAGAATTGCACCGTGCAATGTGGAGATATTACTGTTTGTGCATTTACAATATTCATTGATTTTTGCCATTGAAAAACATGTTTTTCATATACCAGAAATGTTTGAAGCTACTGACTGAATGAAAGGAGCTGGCATCTCACTCTCTTTGAATCTTCTTTATCATGCTAGGATTAACAGGAAAAAGCTAAAAATTTCAGAATTGCACCGTGCAATGTGGAGATATTACTGTTTGTGCATTTACAATATTCATTGATTTTTGCCATTGAAAAACGTCCAGAAATGTTTGAAGCTACTGACTGAATGAAAGGAGCTGGCATCTCACTCTCTTTGAATCTTCTTTATCATGCTAGGATTAGCAGGAAAAATCAAAAAATTTCAGAATTGCACCGTGCAATGTGGAGATATTACTGTTTGTGCATTTACAATATTCATTGATTTTTGCCATTGAAAAACATGTTTTTCATATACCAGAAATGTTTGAAGCTACTGACTGAATGAAAGGAGCTGGCATCTCACTCTCTTTGAATCTTCTTTATCATGCTAGGATTAGCAGGAAAAAGCTAAAAATTTCAGAATTGCACCGTGCAATGTGGAGATATTACTGTTTGTGCATTTACAATATTCATTGATTTTTGCCATTGAAAAACATGTTTTTCATATACCAGAAATGTTTGAAGCTACTGACTGAATGAAAGGAGCTGGCATCTCACTCTCTTTGAATCTTCTTTATCATGCTAGGATTAGCAGGAAAAAGCAAAAAATTTCAGAATTGCACCGTGCAATGTGGAGATATTACTGTTTGTGCATTTACAATATTCATTGATTTTTGCCATTGAAAAACATGTTTTTCATATACCAGAAATGTTTGAAGCTACTGACTGAATGAAAGGAGCTGGCATCTCACTCTCTTTGAATCTTCTTTATCATGCTAGGATTAACAGGAAAAAGCTAAAAATTTCAGAATTGCACCGTGCAATGTGGAGATATTACTGTTTGTGCATTTACAATATTCATTGATTTTTGCCATTGAAAAACATGTTTTTCATATACCAGAAATGTTTGAAGCTACTGACTGAATGAAAGGAGCTGGCATCTCACTCTCTTTGAATCTTCTTTATCATGCTAGGATTAACAGGAAAAAGCTAAAAATTTCAGAATTGCACCGTGCAATGTGGAGATATTACTGTTTGTGCATTTACAATATTCATTGATTTTTGCCATTGAAAAACATGTTTTTCATATACCAGAAATGTTTGAAGCTACTGACTGAATGAAAGGAGCTGGCATCTCACTCTCTTTGAATCTTCTTTATCATGCTAGGATTAGCAGGAAAAAGCAAAAAATTTCAGAATTGCACCGTGCAATGTGGAGATATTACTGTTTGTGCATTTACAATATTCATTGATTTTTGCCATTGAAAAACGTCCAGAAATGTTTGAAGCTACTGACTGAATGAAAGGAGCTGGCATCTCACTCTCTTTGAATCTTCTTTATCATGCTAGGATTAGCAGGAAAAAGCAAAAAATTTCAGAATTGCACCGTGCAATGTGGAGATATTACTGTTTGTGCATTTACAATATTCATTGATTTTTGCCATTGAAAAACATGTTTTTCATATACCAGAAATGTTTGAAGCTACTGACTGAATGAAAGGAGCTGGCATCTCACTCTCTTTGAATCTTCTTTATCATGCTAGGATTAACAGGAAAAAGCAAAAAATTTCAGAATTGCACCGTGCAATGTGGAGATATTACTGTTTGTGCATTTACAATATTCATTGATTTTTGCCATTGAAAAACATGTTTTTCATATACCAGAAATGTTTGAAGCTACTGACTGAATGAAAGGAGCTGGCATCTCACTCTCTTTGAATCTTCTTTATCATGCTAGGATTAGCAGGAAAAAGCAAAAAATTTCAGAATTGCACCGTGCAATGTGGAGATATTACTGTTTGTGCATTTACAATATTCATTGATTTTTGCCATTGAAAAACATGTTTTTCATATACCAGAAATGTTTGAAGCTACTGACTGAATGAAAGGAGCTGGCATCTCACTCTCTTTGAATCTTCTTTATCATGCTAGGATTAACAGGAAAAAGCTAAAAATTTCAGAATTGCACCGTGCAATGTGGAGATATTACTGTTTGTGCATTTACAATATTCATTGATTTTTGCCATTGAAAAACATGTTTTTCATATACCAGAAATGTTTGAAGCTACTGACTGAATGAAAGGAGCTGGCATCTCACTCTCTTTGAATCTTCTTTATCATGCTAGGATTAGCAGGAAAAAGCAAAAAATTTCAGAATTGCACCGTGCAATGTGGAGATATTACTGTTTGTGCATTTACAATATTCATTGATTTTTGCCATTGAAAAACGTCCAGAAATGTTTGAAGCTACTGACTGAATGAAAGGAGCTGGCATCTCACTCTCTTTGAATCTTCTTTATCATGCTAGGATTAGCAGGAAAAAGCAAAAAATTTCAGAATTGCACCGTGCAATGTGGAGATATTACTGTTTGTGCATTTACAATATTCATTGATTTTTGCCATTGAAAAACATGTTTTTCATATACCAGAAATGTTTGAAGCTACTGACTGAATGAAAGGAGCTGGCATCTCACTCTCTTTGAATCTTCTTTATCATGCTAGGATTAACAGGAAAAAGCAAAAAATTTCAGAATTGCACCGTGCAATGTGGAGATATTACTGTTTGTGCATTTACAATATTCATTGATTTTTGCCATTGAAAAACATGTTTTTCATATACCAGAAATGTTTGAAGCTACTGACTGAATGAAAGGAGCTGGCATCTCACTCTCTTTGAATCTTCTTTATCATGCTAGGATTAGCAGGAAAAAGCAAAAAATTTCAGAATTGCACCGTGCAATGTGGAGATATTACTGTTTGTGCATTTACAATATTCATTGATTTTTGCCATTGAAAAACATGTTTTTCATATACCAGAAATGTTTGAAGCTACTGACTGAATGAAAGGAGCTGGCATCTCACTCTCTTTGAATCTTCTTTATCATGCTAGGATTAACAGGAAAAAGCTAAAAATTTCAGAATTTCACCTTGCAATGTGGAGATATTACTGTTTGTGCATTTACAATATTCATTGATTTTTGCCATTGAAAAACATGTTTTTCATATACCAGAAATGTTTGAAGCTACTGACTGAATGAAAGGAGCTGGCATCTCACTCTCTTTGAATCTTCTTTATCATGCTAGGATTAACAGGAAAAAGCTAAAAATTTCAGAATTGCACCGTGCAATGTGGAGATATTACTGTTTGTGCATTTACAATATTCATTGATTTTTGCCATTGAAAAACGTCCAGAAATGTTTGAAGCTACTGACTGAATGAAAGGAGCTGGCATCTCACTCTCTTTGAATCTTCTTTATCATGCTAGGATTAGCAGGAAAAAGCAAAAAATTTCAGAATTGCACCGTGCAATGTGGAGATATTACTGTTTGTGCATTTACAATATTCATTGATTTTTGCCATTGAAAAACATGTTTTTCATATACCAGAAATGTTTGAAGCTACTGACTGAATGAAAGGAGCTGGCATCTCACTCTCTTTGAATCTTCTTTATCATGCTAGGATTAACAGGAAAAAGCTAAAAATTTCAGAATTGCACCGTGCAATGTGGAGATATTACTGTTTGTGCATTTACAATATTCATTGATTTTTGCCATTGAAAAACATGTCTTTCATATACCAGAAATGTTTGAAGCTACTGACTGAATGAAAGGAGCTGGCATCTCACTCTCTTTGAATCTTCTTTATCATGCTAGGATTAACAGGAAAAAGCTAAAAATTTCAGAATTGCACCGTGCAATGTGGAGATATTACTGTTTGTGCATTTACAATATTCATTGATTTTTGCCATTGAAAAACGTCCAGAAATGTTTGAAGCTACTGACTGAATGAAAGGAGCTGGCATCTCACTCTCTTTGAATCTTCTTTATCATGCTAGGATTAGCAGGAAAAAGCAAAAAATTTCAGAATTGCACCGTGCAATGTGGAGATATTACTGTTTGTGCATTTACAATATTCATTGATTTTTGCCATTGAAAAACATGTTTTTCATATACCAGAAATGTTTGAAGCTACTGACTGAATGAAAGGAGCTGGCATCTCACTCTCTTTGAATCTTCTTTATCATGCTAGGATTAACAGGAAAAAGCTAAAAATTTCAGAATTGCACCTTGCAATGTGGAGATATTACTGTTTGTGCATTTACAATATTCATTGATTTTTGCCATTGAAAAACATGTTTTTCATATACCAGAAATGTTTGAAGCTACTGACTGAATGAAAGGAGCTGGCATCTCACTCTCTTTGAATCTTCTTTATCATGCTAGGATTAACAGGAAAAAGCTAAAAATTTCAGAATTGCACCGTGCAATGTGGAGATATTACTGTTTGTGCATTTACAATATTCATTGATTTTTGCCATTGAAAAACGTCCAGAAATGTTTGAAGCTACTGACTGAATGAAAGGAGCTGGCATCTCACTCTCTTTGAATCTTCTTTATCATGCTAGGATTAGCAGGAAAAAGCAAAAAATTTCAGAATTGCACCTTGCAATGTGGAGATATTACTGTTTGTGCATTTACAATATTCATTGATTTTTGCCATTGAAAAACATGTTTTTCATATACCAGAAATGTTTGAAGCTACTGACTGAATGAAAGGAGCTGGCATCTCACTCTCTTTGAATCTTCTTTATCATGCTAGGATTAACAGGAAAAAGCTAAAAATTTCAGAATTGCACCGTGCAATGTGGAGATATTACTGTTTGTGCATTTACAATATTCATTGATTTTTGCCATTGAAAAACATGTTTTTCATATACCAGAAATGTTTGAAGCTACTGACTGAATGAAAGGAGCTGGCATCTCACTCTCTTTGAATCTTCTTTATCATGCTAGGATTAGCAGGAAAAAGCAAAAAATTTCAGAATTCCACCGTGCAATGTGGAGATATTACTGTTTGTGCATTTACAATATTCATTGATTTTTGCCATTGAAAAACATGTTTTTCATATACCAGAAATGTTTGAAGCTACTGACTGAATGAAAGGAGCTGGCATCTCACTCTCTTTGAATCTTCTTTATCATGCTAGGATTAGCAGGAAAAAGCAAAAAATTTCAGAATTGCACCGTGCAATGTGGAGATATTACTGTTTGTGCATTTACAATATTCATTGATTTTTGCCATTGAAAAACATGTTTTTCATATACCAGAAATGTTTGAAGCTACTGACTGAATGAAAGGAGCTGGCATCTCACTCTCTTTGAATCTTCTTTATCATGCTAGGATTAACAGGAAAAAGCAAAAAATTTCAGAATTGCACCGTGCAATGTGGAGATATTACTGTTTGTGCATTTACAATATTCATTGATTTTTGCCATTGAAAAACATGTTTTTCATATACCAGAAATGTTTGAAGCTACTGACTGAATGAAAGGAGCTGGCATCTCACTCTCTTTGAATCTTCTTTATCATGCTAGGATTAACAGGAAAAAGCTAAAAATTTCAGAATTGCACCGTGCAATGTGGAGATATTACTGTTTGTGCATTTACAATATTCATTGATTTTTGCCATTGAAAAACATGTTTTTCATATACCAGAAATGTTTGAAGCTACTGACTGAATGAAAGGAGCTGGCATCTCACTCTCTTTGAATCTTCTTTATCATGCTAGGATTAGCAGGAAAAAGCAAAAAATTTCAGAATTGCACCTTGCAATGTGGAGATATTACTGTTTGTGCATTTACAATATTCATTGATTTTTGCCATTGAAAAACGTCCAGAAATGTTTGAAGCTACTGACTGAATGAAAGGAGCTGGCATCTCACTCTCTTTGAATCTTCTTTATCATGCTAGGATTAGCAGGAAAAAGCAAAAAATTTCAGAATTGCACCGTGCAATGTGGAGATATTACTGTTTGTGCATTTACAATATTCATTGATTTTTGCCATTGAAAAACATGTTTTTCATATACCAGAAATGTTTGAAGCTACTGACTGAATGAAAGGAGCTGGCATCTCACTCTCTTTGAATCTTCTTTATCATGCTAGGATTAACAGGAAAAAGCTAAAAATTTCAGAATTGCACCGTGCAATGTGGAGATATTACTGTTTGTGCATTTACAATATTCATTGATTTTTGCCATTGAAAAACGTCCAGAAATGTTTGAAGCTACTGACTGAATGAAAGGAGCTGGCATCTCACTCTCTTTGAATCTTCTTTATCATGCTAGGATTAACAGGAAAAAGCTAAAAATTTCAGAATTGCACCTTGCAATGTGGAGATATTACTGTTTGTGCATTTACAATATTCATTGATTTTTGCCATTGAAAAACATGTTTTTCATATACCAGAAATGTTTGAAGCTACTGACTGAATGAAAGGAGCTGGCATCTCACTCTCTTTGAATCTTCTTTATCATGCTAGGATTAGCAGGAAAAAGCAAAAAATTTCAGAATTGCACCTTGCAATGTGGAGATATTACTGTTTGTGCATTTACAATATTCATTGATTTTTGCCATTGAAAAACGTCCAGAAATGTTTTAAGCTACTGACTGAATGAAAGGAGCTGGCATCTCACTCTCTTTGAATCTTCTTTATCATGCTAGGATTAACAGGAAAAAGCTAAAAATTTCAGAATTGCACCGTGCAATGTGGAGATATTACTGTTTGTGCATTTACAATATTCATTGATTTTTGCCATTGAAAAACATGTTTTTCATATACCAGAAATGTTTGAAGCTACTGACTGAATGAAAGGAGCTGGCATCTCACTCTCTTTGAATCTTCTTTATCATGCTAGGATTAGCAGGAAAAAGCAAAAAATTTCAGAATTGCACCGTGCAATGTGGAGATATTACTGTTTGTGCATTTACACTATTCATTGATTTTTGCCATTGAAAAACATGTTTTTCATATACCAGAAATGTTTGAAGCTACTGACTGAATGAAAGGAGCTGGCATCTCACTCTCTTTGAATCTTCTTTATCATGCTAGGATTAGCAGGAAAAAGCAAAAAATTTCAGAATTGCACCTTGCAATGTGGAGATATTACTGTTTGTGCATTTACAATATTCATTGATTTTTGCCATTGAAAACCTGTTTTTCATATACCAGAAATGTTTGAAGCTACTGACTGAATGAAAGGAGCTGGCATCTCACTCTCTTTGAATCTTCTTTATCATGCTAGGATTAACAGGAAAAAGCTAAAAATTTCAGAATTGCACCGTGCAATGTGGAGATATTACTGTTTGTGCATTTACAATATTCATTGATTTTTGCCATTGAAAAACGTCCAGAAATGTTTGAAGCTACTGACTGAATGAAAGGAGCTGGCATCTCACTCTCTTTGAATCTTCTTTATCATGCTAGGATTAGCAGGAAAAAGCAAAAAATTTCAGAATTGCACCTTGCAATGTGGAGATATTACTGTTTGTGCATTTACAATATTCATTGATTTTTGCCATTGAAAAACATGTTTTTCATATACCAGAAATGTTTGAAGCTACTGACTGAATGAAAGGAGCTGGCATCTCACTCTCTTTGAATCTTCTTTATCATGCTAGGATTAACAGGAAATAGCAAAAAATTTCAGAATTGCACCGTGCAATGTGGAGATATTACTGTTTGTGCATTTACAATATTCATTGATTTTTGCCATTGAAAAACGTCCAGAAATGTTTGAAGCTACTGACTGAATGAAAGGAGCTGGCATCTCACTCTCTTTGAATCTTCTTTATCATGCTAGGATTAGCAGGAAAAAGCTAAAAATTTCAGAATTGCACCTTGCAATGTGGAGATATTACTGTTTGTGCATTTACAATATTCATTGATTTTTGCCATTGAAAAACATGTTTTTCATATACCAGAAATGTTTGAAGCTACTGACTGAATGAAAGGAGCTGGCATCTCACTCTCTTTGAATCTTCTTTATCATGCTAGGATTAGCAGGAAAAAGCTAAAAATTTCAGAATTGCACCGTGCAATGTGGAGATATTACTGTTTGTGCATTTACAATATTCATTGATTTTTGCCATTGAAAAACATGTTTTTCATATACCAGAAATGTTTGAAGCTACTGACTGAATGAAAGGAGCTGGCATCTCACTCTCTTTGAATCTTCTTTATCATGCTAGGATTAGCAGGAAAAAGCAAAAATTTCAGAATTGCACCTTGCAATGTGGAGATATTACTGTTTGTGCATTTACAATATTCATTGATTTTTGCCATTGAAAAACATGTTTTTCATATACCAGAAATGTTTGAAGCTACTGACTGAATGAAAGGAGCTGGCATCTCACTCTCTTTGAATCTTCTTTATCATGCTAGGATTAGCAGGAAAAAGCAAAAAATTTCAGAATTGCACCGTGCAATGTGGAGATATTACTGTTTGTGCATTTACAATATTCATTGATTTTTGCCATTGAAAAACGTCCAGAAATGTTTGAAGCTACTGACTGAATGAAAGGAGCTGGCATCTCACTCTCTTTGAATCTTCTTTATCATGCTAGGATTAACAGGAAAAAGCTAAAAATTTCAGAATTGCACCGTGCAATGTGGAGATATTACTGTTTGTGCATTTACAATATTCATTGATTTTTGCCATTGAAAAACATGTTTTTCATATACCAGAAATGTTTGAAGCTACTGACTGAATGAAAGGAGCTGGCATCTCACTCTCTTTGAATCTTCTTTATCATGCTAGGATTAACAGGAAAAAGCAAAAAATTTCAGAATTCCACCTTGCAATGTGGAGATATTACTGTTTGTGCATTTACAATATTCATTGATTTTTGCCATTGAAAAACATGTTTTTCATATACCAGAAATGTTTGAAGCTACTGACTGAATGAAAGGAGCTGGCATCTCACTCTCTTTGAATCTTCTTTATCATGCTAGGATTAACAGGAAAAAGCTAAAAATTTCAGAATTGCACCGTGCAATGTGGAGATATTACTGTTTGTGCATTTACAATATTCATTGATTTTTGCCATTGAAAAACGTCCAGAAATGTTTGAAGCTACTGACTGAATGAAAGGAGCTGGCATCTCACTCTCTTTGAATCTTCTTTATCATGCTAGGATTAACAGGAAAAAGCTAAAAATTTCAGAATTGCACCTTGCAATGTGGAGATATTACTGTTTGTGCATTTACAATATTCATTGATTTTTGCCATTGAAAAACATGTTTTTCATATACCAGAAATGTTTGAAGCTACTGACTGAATGAAAGGAGCTGGCATCTCACTCTCTTTGAATCTTCTTTATCATGCTAGGATTAACAGGAAAAAGCTAAAAATTTCAGAATTGCACCTTGCAATGTGGAGATATTACTGTTTGTGCATTTACAATATTCATTGATTTTTGCCATTGAAAAACATGTTTTTCATATACCAGAAATGTTTGAAGCTACTGACTGAATGAAAGGAGCTGGCATCTCACTCTCTTTGAATCTTCTTTATCATGCTAGGATTAACAGGAAAAAGCTAAAAATTTCAGAATTGCACCGTGCAATGTGGAGATATTACTGTTTGTGCATTTACAATATTCATTGATTTTTGCCATTGAAAAACATGTTTTTCATATACCAGAAATGTTTGAAGCTACTGACTGAATGAAAGGAGCTGGCATCTCACTCTCTTTGAATCTTCTTTATCATGCTAGGATTAGCAGGAAAAAGCTAAAAATTTCAGAATTGCACCGTGCAATGTGGAGATATTACTGTTTGTGCATTTACAATATTCATTGATTTTTGCCATTGAAAAACATGTTTTTCATATACCAGAAATGTTTGAAGCTACTGACTGAATGAAAGGAGCTGGCATCTCACTCTCTTTGAATCTTCTTTATCATGCTAGGATTAGCAGGAAAAAGCTAAAAATTTCAGAATTGCACCGTGCAATGTGGAGATATTACTGTTTGTGCATTTACAATATTCATTGATTTTTGCCATTGAAAAACATGTTTTTCATATACCAGAAATGTTTGAAGCTACTGACTGAATGAAAGGAGCTGGCATCTCACTCTCTTTGAATCTTCTTTATCATGCTAGGATTAACAGGAAAAAGCTAAAAATTTCAGAATTGCACCGTGCAATGTGGAGATATTACTGTTTGTGCATTTACAATATTCATTGATTTTTGCCATTGAAAAACGTCCAGAAATGTTTGAAGCTACTGACTGAATGAAAGGAGCTGGCATCTCACTCTCTTTGAATCTTCTTTATCATGCTAGGATTAGCAGGAAAAAGCAAAAAATTTCAGAATTGCACCGTGCAATGTGGAGATATTACTGTTTGTGCATTTACAATATTCATTGATTTTTGCCATTGAAAAACATGTTTTTCATATACCAGAAATGTTTGAAACTACTGACTGAATGAAAGGAGCTGGCATCTCACTCTCTTTGAATCTTCTTTATCATGCTAGGATTAGCAGGAAAAAGCTAAAAATTTCAGAATTGCACCGTGCAATGTGGAGATATTACTGTTTGTGCATTTACAATATTCATTGATTTTTGCCATTGAAAAACGTCCAGAAATGTTTGAAGCTACTGACTGAATGAAAGGAGCTGGCATCTCACTCTCTTTGAATCTTCTTTATCATGCTAGGATTAGCAGGAAAAAGCAAAAAATTTCAGAATTGCTCCGTGCAATGTGGAGATATTACTGTTTGTGCATTTACAATATTCATTGATTTTTGCCATTGAAAAACATGTTTTTCATATACCAGAAATGTTTGAAGCTACTGACTGAATGAAAGGAGCTGGCATCTCACTCTCTTTGAATCTTCTTTATCATGCTAGGATTAGCAGGAAAAAGCAAAAAATTTCAGAATTGCACCTTGCAATGTGGAGATATTACTGTTTGTGCATTTACAATATTCATTGATTTTTGCCATTGAAAAACATGTTTTTCATATACCAGAAATGTTTGAAGCTACTGACTGAATGAAAGGAGCTGGCATCTCACTCTCTTTGAATCTTCTTTATCATGCTAGGATTAACAGGAAAAAGCTAAAAATTTCAGAATTGCACCGTGCAATGTGGAGATATTACTGTTTGTGCATTTACAATATTCATTGATTTTTGCCATTGAAAAACGTCCAGAAATGTTTGAAGCTACTGACTGAATGAAAGGAGCTGGCATCTCACTCTCTTTGAATCTTCTTTATCATGCTAGGATTAGCAGGAAAAAGCAAAAAATTTCAGAATTGCACCTTGCAATGTGGAGATATTACTGTTTGTGCATTTACAATATTCATTGATTTTTGCCATTGAAAAACATGTTTTTCATATACCAGAAATGTTTGAAGCTACTGACTGAATGAAAGGAGCTGGCATCTCACTCTCTTTGAATCTTCTTTATCATGCTAGGATTAACAGGAAAAAGCAAAAAATTTCAGAATTGCACCGTGCAATGTGGAGATATTACTGTTTGTGCATTTACAATATTCATTGATTTTTGCCATTGAAAAACGTCCAGAAATGTTTGAAGCTACTGACTGAATGAAAGGAGCTGGCATCTCACTCTCTTTGAATCTTCTTTATCATGCTAGGATTAGCAGGAAAAAGCAAAAAATTTCAGAATTGCACCTTGCAATGTGGAGATATTACTGTTTGTGCATTTACAATATTCATTGATTTTTGCCATTGAAAAACATGTTTTTCATATACCAGAAATGTTTGAAGCTACTGACTGAATGAAAGGAGCTGGCATCTCACTCTCTTTGAATCTTCTTTATCATGCTAGGATTAACAGGAAATAGCAAAAAATTTCAGAATTGCACCGTGCAATGTGGAGATATTACTGTTTGTGCATTTACAATATTCATTGATTTTTGCCATTGAAAAACGTCCAGAAATGTTTGAAGCTACTGACTGAATGAAAGGAGCTGGCATCTCACTCTCTTTGAATCTTCTTTATCATGCTAGGATTAGCAGGAAAAAGCTAAAAATTTCAGAATTGCACCTTGCAATGTGGAGATATTACTGTTTGTGCATTTACAATATTCATTGATTTTTGCCATTGAAAAACATGTTTTTCATATACCAGAAATGTTTGAAGCTACTGACTGAATGAAAGGAGCTGGCATCTCACTCTCTTTGAATCTTCTTTATCATGCTAGGATTAGCAGGAAAAAGCTAAAAATTTCAGAATTGCACCGTGCAATGTGGAGATATTACTGTTTGTGCATTTACAATATTCATTGATTTTTGCCATTGAAAAACATGTTTTTCATATACCAGAAATGTTTGAAGCTACTGACTGAATGAAAGGAGCTGGCATCTCACTCTCTTTGAATCTTCTTTATCATGCTAGGATTAGCAGGAAAAAGCAAAAATTTCAGAATTGCACCTTGCAATGTGGAGATATTACTGTTTGTGCATTTACAATATTCATTGATTTTTGCCATTGAAAAACATGTTTTTCATATACCAGAAATGTTTGAAGCTACTGACTGAATGAAAGGAGCTGGCATCTCACTCTCTTTGAATCTTCTTTATCATGCTAGGATTAGCAGGAAAAAGCAAAAAATTTCAGAATTGCACCGTGCAATGTGGAGATATTACTGTTTGTGCATTTACAATATTCATTGATTTTTGCCATTGAAAAACGTCCAGAAATGTTTGAAGCTACTGACTGAATGAAAGGAGCTGGCATCTCACTCTCTTTGAATCTTCTTTATCATGCTAGGATTAACAGGAAAAAGCTAAAAATTTCAGAATTGCACCGTGCAATGTGGAGATATTACTGTTTGTGCATTTACAATATTCATTGATTTTTGCCATTGAAAAACATGTTTTTCATATACCAGAAATGTTTGAAGCTACTGACTGAATGAAAGGAGCTGGCATCTCACTCTCTTTGAATCTTCTTTATCATGCTAGGATTAACAGGAAAAAGCAAAAAATTTCAGAATTCCACCTTGCAATGTGGAGATATTACTGTTTGTGCATTTACAATATTCATTGATTTTTGCCATTGAAAAACATGTTTTTCATATACCAGAAATGTTTGAAGCTACTGACTGAATGAAAGGAGCTGGCATCTCACTCTCTTTGAATCTTCTTTATCATGCTAGGATTAACAGGAAAAAGCTAAAAATTTCAGAATTGCACCGTGCAATGTGGAGATATTACTGTTTGTGCATTTACAATATTCATTGATTTTTGCCATTGAAAAACGTCCAGAAATGTTTGAAGCTACTGACTGAATGAAAGGAGCTGGCATCTCACTCTCTTTGAATCTTCTTTATCATGCTAGGATTAACAGGAAAAAGCTAAAAATTTCAGAATTGCACCTTGCAATGTGGAGATATTACTGTTTGTGCATTTACAATATTCATTGATTTTTGCCATTGAAAAACATGTTTTTCATATACCAGAAATGTTTGAAGCTACTGACTGAATGAAAGGAGCTGGCATCTCACTCTCTTTGAATCTTCTTTATCATGCTAGGATTAACAGGAAAAAGCTAAAAATTTCAGAATTGCACCTTGCAATGTGGAGATATTACTGTTTGTGCATTTACAATATTCATTGATTTTTGCCATTGAAAAACATGTTTTTCATATACCAGAAATGTTTGAAGCTACTGACTGAATGAAAGGAGCTGGCATCTCACTCTCTTTGAATCTTCTTTATCATGCTAGGATTAACAGGAAAAAGCTAAAAATTTCAGAATTGCACCGTGCAATGTGGAGATATTACTGTTTGTGCATTTACAATATTCATTGATTTTTGCCATTGAAAAACATGTTTTTCATATACCAGAAATGTTTGAAGCTACTGACTGAATGAAAGGAGCTGGCATCTCACTCTCTTTGAATCTTCTTTATCATGCTAGGATTAGCAGGAAAAAGCTAAAAATTTCAGAATTGCACCGTGCAATGTGGAGATATTACTGTTTGTGCATTTACAATATTCATTGATTTTTGCCATTGAAAAACATGTTTTTCATATACCAGAAATGTTTGAAGCTACTGACTGAATGAAAGGAGCTGGCATCTCACTCTCTTTGAATCTTCTTTATCATGCTAGGATTAGCAGGAAAAAGCTAAAAATTTCAGAATTGCACCGTGCAATGTGGAGATATTACTGTTTGTGCATTTACAATATTCATTGATTTTTGCCATTGAAAAACATGTTTTTCATATACCAGAAATGTTTGAAGCTACTGACTGAATGAAAGGAGCTGGCATCTCACTCTCTTTGAATCTTCTTTATCATGCTAGGATTAACAGGAAAAAGCTAAAAATTTCAGAATTGCACCGTGCAATGTGGAGATATTACTGTTTGTGCATTTACAATATTCATTGATTTTTGCCATTGAAAAACGTCCAGAAATGTTTGAAGCTACTGACTGAATGAAAGGAGCTGGCATCTCACTCTCTTTGAATCTTCTTTATCATGCTAGGATTAGCAGGAAAAAGCAAAAAATTTCAGAATTGCACCTTGCAATGTGGAGATATTACTGTTTGTGCATTTACAATATTCATTGATTTTTGCCATTGAAAAACATGTTTTTCATATACCAGAAATGTTTGAAGCTACTGACTGAATGAAAGGAGCTGGCATCTCACTCTCTTTGAATCTTCTTTTTCATGCTAGGATTAACAGGAAAAAGCTAAAAATTTCAGAATTGCACCTTGCAATGTGGAGATATTACTGTTTGTGCATTTACAATATTCATTGATTTTTGCCATTGAAAAACATGTTTTTCATATACCAGAAATGTTTGAAGCTACTGACTGAATGAAAGGAGCTGGCATCTCACTCTCTTTGAATCTTCTTTATCATGCTAGGATTAACAGGAAAAAGCTAAAAATTTCAGAATTGCACCGTGCAATGTGGAGATATTACTGTTTGTGCATTTACAATATTCATTGATTTTTGCCATTGAAAAACATGTTTTTCATATACCAGAAATGTTTGAAGCTACTGACTGAATGAAAGGAGCTGGCATCTCACTCTCTTTGAATCTTCTTTATCATGCTAGGATTAGCAGGAAAAAGCTAAAAATTTCAGAATTGCACCGTGCAATGTGGAGATATTACTGTTTGTGCATTTACAATATTCATTGATTTTTGCCATTGAAAAACATGTTTTTCATATACCAGAAATGTTTGAAGCTACTGACTGAATGAAAGGAGCTGGCATCTCACTCTCTTTGAATCTTCTTTATCATGCTAGGATTAGCAGGAAAAAGCTAAAAATTTCAGAATTGCACCGTGCAATGTGGAGATATTACTGTTTGTGCATTTACAATATTCATTGATTTTTGCCATTGAAAAACATGTTTTTCATATACCAGAAATGTTTGAAGCTACTGACTGAATGAAAGGAGCTGGCATCTCACTCTCTTTGAATCTTCTTTATCATGCTAGGATTAACAGGAAAAAGCTAAAAATTTCAGAATTGCACCGTGCAATGTGGAGATATTACTGTTTGTGCATTTACAATATTCATTGATTTTTGCCATTGAAAAACGTCCAGAAATGTTTGAAGCTACTGACTGAATGAAAGGAGCTGGCATCTCACTCTCTTTGAATCTTCTTTATCATGCTAGGATTAGCAGGAAAAAGCAAAAAATTTCAGAATTGCACCGTGCAATGTGGAGATATTACTGTTTGTGCATTTACAATATTGATTGATTTTTGCCATTGAAAAACATGTTTTTCATATACCAGAAATGTTTGAAACTACTGACTGAATGAAAGGAGCTGGCATCTCACTCTCTTTGAATCTTCTTTATCATGCTAGGATTAGCAGGAAAAAGCTAAAAATTTCAGAATTGCACCGTGCAATGTGGAGATATTACTGTTTGTGCATTTACAATATTCATTGATTTTTGCCATTGAAAAACGTCCAGAAATGTTTGAAGCTACTGACTGAATGAAAGGAGCTGGCATCTCACTCTCTTTGAATCTTCTTTATCATGCTAGGATTAGCAGGAAAAAGCAAAAAATTTCAGAATTGCTCCGTGCAATGTGGAGATATTACTGTTTGTGCATTTACAATATTCATTGATTTTTGCCATTGAAAAACATGTTTTTCATATACCAGAAATGTTTGAAGCTACTGACTGAATGAAAGGAGCTGGCATCTCACTCTCTTTGAATCTTCTTTATCATGCTAGGATTAGCAGGAAAAAGCAAAAAATTTCAGAATTGCACCTTGCAATGTGGAGATATTACTGTTTGTGCATTTACAATATTCATTGATTTTTGCCATTGAAAAACATGTTTTTCATATACCAGAAATGTTTGAAGCTACTGACTGAATGAAAGGAGCTGGCATCTCACTCTCTTTGAATCTTCTTTATCATGCTAGGATTAACAGGAAAAAGCTAAAAATTTCAGAATTGCACCGTGCAATGTGGAGATATTACTGTTTGTGCATTTACAATATTCATTGATTTTTGCCATTGAAAAACGTCCAGAAATGTTTGAAGCTACTGACTGAATGAAAGGAGCTGGCATCTCACTCTCTTTGAATCTTCTTTATCATGCTAGGATTAGCAGGAAAAAGCAAAAAATTTCAGAATTGCACCTTGCAATGTGGAGATATTACTGTTTGTGCATTTACAATATTCATTGATTTTTGCCATTGAAAAACATGTTTTTCATATACCAGAAATGTTTGAAGCTACTGACTGAATGAAAGGAGCTGGCATCTCACTCTCTTTGAATCTTCTTTATCATGCTAGGATTAACAGGAAAAAGCAAAAAATTTCAGAATTGCACCGTGCAATGTGGAGATATTACTGTTTGTGCATTTACAATATTCATTGATTTTTGCCATTGAAAAACGTCCAGAAATGTTTGAAGCTACTGACTGAATGAAAGGAGCTGGCATCTCACTCTCTTTGAATCTTCTTTATCATGCTAGGATTAGCAGGAAAAAGCAAAAAATTTCAGAATTGCACCTTGCAATGTGGAGATATTACTGTTTGTGCATTTACAATATTCATTGATTTTTGCCATTGAAAAACATGTTTTTCATATACCAGAAATGTTTGAAGCTACTGACTGAATGAAAGGAGCTGGCATCTCACTCTCTTTGAATCTTCTTTATCATGCTAGGATTAACAGGAAATAGCAAAAAATTTCAGAATTGCACCGTGCAATGTGGAGATATTACTGTTTGTGCATTTACAATATTCATTGATTTTTGCCATTGAAAAACGTCCAGAAATGTTTGAAGCTACTGACTGAATGAAAGGAGCTGGCATCTCACTCTCTTTGAATCTTCTTTATCATGCTAGGATTAGCAGGAAAAAGCTAAAAATTTCAGAATTGCACCTTGCAATGTGGAGATATTACTGTTTGTGCATTTACAATATTCATTGATTTTTGCCATTGAAAAACATGTTTTTCATATACCAGAAATGTTTGAAGCTACTGACTGAATGAAAGGAGCTGGCATCTCACTCTCTTTGAATCTTCTTTATCATGCTAGGATTAGCAGGAAAAAGCTAAAAATTTCAGAATTGCACCGTGCAATGTGGAGATATTACTGTTTGTGCATTTACAATATTCATTGATTTTTGCCATTGAAAAACATGTTTTTCATATACCAGAAATGTTTGAAGCTACTGACTGAATGAAAGGAGCTGGCATCTCACTCTCTTTGAATCTTCTTTATCATGCTAGGATTAGCAGGAAAAAGCAAAAATTTCAGAATTGCACCTTGCAATGTGGAGATATTACTGTTTGTGCATTTACAATATTCATTGATTTTTGCCATTGAAAAACATGTTTTTCATATACCAGAAATGTTTGAAGCTACTGACTGAATGAAAGGAGCTGGCATCTCACTCTCTTTGAATCTTCTTTATCATGCTAGGATTAGCAGGAAAAAGCAAAAAATTTCAGAATTGCACCGTGCAATGTGGAGATATTACTGTTTGTGCATTTACAATATTCATTGATTTTTGCCATTGAAAAACGTCCAGAAATGTTTGAAGCTACTGACTGAATGAAAGGAGCTGGCATCTCACTCTCTTTGAATCTTCTTTATCATGCTAGGATTAACAGGAAAAAGCTAAAAATTTCAGAATTGCACCGTGCAATGTGGAGATATTACTGTTTGTGCATTTACAATATTCATTGATTTTTGCCATTGAAAAACATGTTTTTCATATACCAGAAATGTTTGAAGCTACTGACTGAATGAAAGGAGCTGGCATCTCACTCTCTTTGAATCTTCTTTATCATGCTAGGATTAACAGGAAAAAGCAAAAAATTTCAGAATTCCACCTTGCAATGTGGAGATATTACTGTTTGTGCATTTACAATATTCATTGATTTTTGCCATTGAAAAACATGTTTTTCATATACCAGAAATGTTTGAAGCTACTGACTGAATGAAAGGAGCTGGCATCTCACTCTCTTTGAATCTTCTTTATCATGCTAGGATTAACAGGAAAAAGCTAAAAATTTCAGAATTGCACCGTGCAATGTGGAGATATTACTGTTTGTGCATTTACAATATTCATTGATTTTTGCCATTGAAAAACGTCCAGAAATGTTTGAAGCTACTGACTGAATGAAAGGAGCTGGCATCTCACTCTCTTTGAATCTTCTTTATCATGCTAGGATTAACAGGAAAAAGCTAAAAATTTCAGAATTGCACCTTGCAATGTGGAGATATTACTGTTTGTGCATTTACAATATTCATTGATTTTTGCCATTGAAAAACATGTTTTTCATATACCAGAAATGTTTGAAGCTACTGACTGAATGAAAGGAGCTGGCATCTCACTCTCTTTGAATCTTCTTTATCATGCTAGGATTAACAGGAAAAAGCTAAAAATTTCAGAATTGCACCTTGCAATGTGGAGATATTACTGTTTGTGCATTTACAATATTCATTGATTTTTGCCATTGAAAAACATGTTTTTCATATACCAGAAATGTTTGAAGCTACTGACTGAATGAAAGGAGCTGGCATCTCACTCTCTTTGAATCTTCTTTATCATGCTAGGATTAACAGGAAAAAGCTAAAAATTTCAGAATTGCACCGTGCAATGTGGAGATATTACTGTTTGTGCATTTACAATATTCATTGATTTTTGCCATTGAAAAACATGTTTTTCATATACCAGAAATGTTTGAAGCTACTGACTGAATGAAAGGAGCTGGCATCTCACTCTCTTTGAATCTTCTTTATCATGCTAGGATTAGCAGGAAAAAGCTAAAAATTTCAGAATTGCACCGTGCAATGTGGAGATATTACTGTTTGTGCATTTACAATATTCATTGATTTTTGCCATTGAAAAACATGTTTTTCATATACCAGAAATGTTTGAAGCTACTGACTGAATGAAAGGAGCTGGCATCTCACTCTCTTTGAATCTTCTTTATCATGCTAGGATTAGCAGGAAAAAGCTAAAAATTTCAGAATTGCACCGTGCAATGTGGAGATATTACTGTTTGTGCATTTACAATATTCATTGATTTTTGCCATTGAAAAACATGTTTTTCATATACCAGAAATGTTTGAAGCTACTGACTGAATGAAAGGAGCTGGCATCTCACTCTCTTTGAATCTTCTTTATCATGCTAGGATTAACAGGAAAAAGCTAAAAATTTCAGAATTGCACCGTGCAATGTGGAGATATTACTGTTTGTGCATTTACAATATTCATTGATTTTTGCCATTGAAAAACGTCCAGAAATGTTTGAAGCTACTGACTGAATGAAAGGAGCTGGCATCTCACTCTCTTTGAATCTTCTTTATCATGCTAGGATTAGCAGGAAAAAGCAAAAAATTTCAGAATTGCACCGTGCAATGTGGAGATATTACTGTTTGTGCATTTACAATATTCATTGATTTTTGCCATTGAAAAACATGTTTTTCATATACCAGAAATGTTTGAAACTACTGACTGAATGAAAGGAGCTGGCATCTCACTCTCTTTGAATCTTCTTTATCATGCTAGGATTAGCAGGAAAAAGCTAAAAATTTCAGAATTGCACCGTGCAATGTGGAGATATTACTGTTTGTGCATTTACAATATTCATTGATTTTTGCCATTGAAAAACGTCCAGAAATGTTTGAAGCTACTGACTGAATGAAAGGAGCTGGCATCTCACTCTCTTTGAATCTTCTTTATCATGCTAGGATTAGCAGGAAAAAGCAAAAAATTTCAGAATTGCTCCGTGCAATGTGGAGATATTACTGTTTGTGCATTTACAATATTCATTGATTTTTGCCATTGAAAAACATGTTTTTCATATACCAGAAATGTTTGAAGCTACTGACTGAATGAAAGGAGCTGGCATCTCACTCTCTTTGAATCTTCTTTATCATGCTAGGATTAGCAGGAAAAAGCAAAAAATTTCAGAATTGCACCTTGCAATGTGGAGATATTACTGTTTGTGCATTTACAATATTCATTGATTTTTGCCATTGAAAAACATGTTTTTCATATACCAGAAATGTTTGAAGCTACTGACTGAATGAAAGGAGCTGGCATCTCACTCTCTTTGAATCTTCTTTATCATGCTAGGATTAACAGGAAAAAGCTAAAAATTTCAGAATTGCACCGTGCAATGTGGAGATATTACTGTTTGTGCATTTACAATATTCATTGATTTTTGCCATTGAAAAACGTCCAGAAATGTTTGAAGCTACTGACTGAATGAAAGGAGCTGGCATCTCACTCTCTTTGAATCTTCTTTATCATGCTAGGATTAGCAGGAAAAAGCAAAAAATTTCAGAATTGCACCTTGCAATGTGGAGATATTACTGTTTGTGCATTTACAATATTCATTGATTTTTGCCATTGAAAAACATGTTTTTCATATACCAGAAATGTTTGAAGCTACTGACTGAATGAAAGGAGCTGGCATCTCACTCTCTTTGAATCTTCTTTATCATGCTAGGATTAACAGGAAAAAGCAAAAAATTTCAGAATTGCACCGTGCAATGTGGAGATATTACTGTTTGTGCATTTACAATATTCATTGATTTTTGCCATTGAAAAACGTCCAGAAATGTTTGAAGCTACTGACTGAATGAAAGGAGCTGGCATCTCACTCTCTTTGAATCTTCTTTATCATGCTAGGATTAGCAGGAAAAAGCAAAAAATTTCAGAATTGCACCTTGCAATGTGGAGATATTACTGTTTGTGCATTTACAATATTCATTGATTTTTGCCATTGAAAAACATGTTTTTCATATACCAGAAATGTTTGAAGCTACTGACTGAATGAAAGGAGCTGGCATCTCACTCTCTTTGAATCTTCTTTATCATGCTAGGATTAACAGGAAAAAGCAAAAAATTTCAGAATTGCACCGTGCAATGTGGAGATATTACTGTTTGTGCATTTACAATATTCATTGATTTTTGCCATTGAAAAACGTCCAGAAATGTTTGAAGCTACTGACTGAATGAAAGGAGCTGGCATCTCACTCTCTTTGAATCTTCTTTATCATGCTAGGATTAACAGGAAAAAGCTAAAAATTTCAGAATTGCACCTTGCAATGTGGAGATATTACTGTTTGTGCATTTACAATATTCATTGATTTTTGCCATTGAAAAACATGTTTTTCATATACCAGAAATGTTTGAAGCTACTGACTGAATGAAAGGAGCTGGCATCTCACTCTCTTTGAATCTTCTTTATCATGCTAGGATTAGCAGGAAAAAGCAAAAAATTTCAGAATTGCACCTTGCAATGTGGAGATATTACTGTTTGTGCATTTACAATATTCATTGATTTTTGCCATTGAAAAACATGTTTTTCATATACCAGAAATGTTTGAAGCTACTGACTGAATGAAAGGAGCTGGCATCTCACTCTCTTTGAATCTTCTTTATCATGCTAGGATTAGCAGGAAAAAGCAAAAAATTTCAGAATTGCACCTTGCAATGTGGAGATATTACTGTTTGTGCATTTACAATATTCATTGATTTTTGCCATTGAAAAACATGTTTTTCATATACCAGAAATGTTTGAAGCTACTGACTGAATGAAAGGAGCTGGCATCTCACTCTCTTTGAATCTTCTTTATCATGCTAGGATTAACAGGAAAAAGCAAAAAATTTCAGAATTGCACCGTGCAATGTGGAGATATTACTGTTTGTGCATTTACAATATTCATTGATTTTTGCCATTGAAAAACGTCCAGAAATGTTTGAAGCTACTGACTGAATGAAAGGAGCTGGCATCTCACTCTCTTTGAATCTTCTTTATCATGCTAGGATTAACAGGAAAAAGCTAAAAATTTCAGAATTGCACCTTGCAATGTGGAGATATTACTGTTTGTGCATTTACAATATTCATTGATTTTTGCCATTGAAAAACATGTTTTTCATATACCAGAAATGTTTGAAGCTACTGACTGAATGAAAGGAGCTGGCATCTCACTCTCTTTGAATCTTCTTTATCATGCTAGGATTAGCAGGAAAAAGCAAAAAATTTCAGAATTGCACCTTGCAATGTGGAGATATTACTGTTTGTGCATTTACAATATTCATTGATTTTTGCCATTGAAAAACATGTTTTTCATATACCAGAAATGTTTGAAGCTACTGACTGAATGAAAGGAGCTGGCATCTCACTCTCTTTGAATCTTCTTTATCATGCTAGGATTAGCAGGAAAAAGCAAAAAATTTCAGAATTGCACCGTGCAATGTGGAGATATTACTGTTTGTGCATTTACAATATTCATTGATTTTTGCCATTGAAAAACATGTTTTTCATATACCAGAAATGTTTGAAGCTACTGACTGAATGAAAGGAGCTGGCATCTCACTCTCTTTGAATCTTCTTTATCATGCTAGGATTAACAGGAAAAAGCTAAAAATTTCAGAATTGCACCGTGCAATGTGGAGATATTACTGTTTGTGCATTTACAATATTCATTGATTTTTGCCATTGAAAAACATGTTTTTCATATACCAGAAATGTTTGAAGCTACTGACTGAATGAAAGGAGCTGGCATCTCACTCTCTTTGAATCTTCTTTATCATGCTAGGATTAGCAGGAAAAAGCAAAAAATTTCAGAATTGCACCGTGCAATGTGGAGATATTACTGTTTGTGCATTTACAATATTCATTGATTTTTGCCATTGAAAAACATGTTTTTCATATACCAGAAATGTTTGAAGCTACTGACTGAATGAAAGGAGCTGGCATCTCACTCTCTTTGAATCTTCTTTATCATGCTAGGATTAACAGGAAAAAGCTAAAAATTTCAGAATTGCACCGTGCAATGTGGAGATATTACTGTTTGTGCATTTACAATATTCATTGATTTTTGCCATTGAAAAACATGTTTTTCATATACCAGAAATGTTTGAAGCTACTGACTGAATGAAAGGAGCTGGCATCTCACTCTCTTTGAATCTTCTTTATCATGCTAGGATTAACAGGAAAAAGCTAAAAATTTCAGAATTGCACCGTGCAATGTGGAGATATTACTGTTTGTGCATTTACAATATTCATTGATCTTTGCCATTGAAAAACATGTTTTTCATATACCAGAAATGTTTGAAGCTACTGACTGAATGAAAGGAGCTGGCATCTCACTCTCTTTGAATCTTCTTTATCATGCTAGGATTAGCAGGAAAAAGCAAAAAATTTCAGAATTGCACCGTGCAATGTGGAGATATTACTGTTTGTGCATTTACAATATTCATTGATTTTTGCCATTGAAAAACGTCCAGAAATGTTTGAAGCTACTGACTGAATGAAAGGAGCTGGCATCTCACTCTCTTTGAATCTTCTTTATCATGCTAGGATTAGCAGGAAAAAGCAAAAAATTTCAGAATTGCACCGTGCAATGTGGAGATATTACTGTTTGTGCATTTACAATATTCATTGATTTTTGCCATTGAAAAACATGTTTTTCATATACCAGAAATGTTTGAAGCTACTGACTGAATGAAAGGAGCTGGCATCTCACTCTCTTTGAATCTTCTTTATCATGCTAGGATTAGCAGGAAAAAGCAAAAAATTTCAGAATTGCACCTTGCAATGTGGAGATATTACTGTTTGTGCATTTACAATATTCATTGATTTTTGCCATTGAAAAACGTCCAGAAATGTTTGAAGCTACTGACTGAATGAAAGGAGCTGGCATCTCACTCTCTTTGAATCTTCTTTATCATGCTAGGATTAACAGGAAAAAGCTAAAAATTTCAGAATTGCACCTTGCAATGTGGAGATATTACTGTGCATTTACAATATTCATTGATTTTTGCCATTGAAAAACATGTTTTTCATATACCAGAAATGTTTGAAGCTACTGACTGAATGAAAGGAGCTGGCATCTCACTCTCTTTGAATCTTCTTTATCATGCTAGGATTAGCAGGAAAAAGCAAAAAATTTCAGAATTGCACCTTGCAATGTGGAGATATTACTGTTTGTGCATTTACAATATTCATTGATTTTTGCCATTGAAAAACATGTTTTTCATATACCAGAAATGTTTGAAGCTACTGACTGAATGAAAGGAGCTGGCATCTCACTCTCTTTGAATCTTCTTTATCATGCTAGGATTAACAGGAAAAAGCAAAAAATTTCAGAATTGCACCGTGCAATGTGGAGATATTACTGTTTGTGCATTTACAATATTCATTGATTTTTGCCATTGAAAAACATGTTTTTCATATACCAGAAATGTTTGAAGCTACTGACTGAATGAAAGGAGCTGGCATCTCACTCTCTTTGAATCTTCTTTATCATGCTAGGATTAGCAGGAAAAAGCAAAAAATTTCAGAATTGCACCGTGCAATGTGGAGATATTACTGTTTGTGCATTTACAATATTCATTGATTTTTGCCATTGAAAAACATGTTTTTCATATACCAGAAATGTTTGAAGCTACTGACTGAATGAAAGGAGCTGGCATCTCACTCTCTTTGAATCTTCTTTATCATGCTAGGATTAACAGGAAAAAGCTAAAAATTTCAGAATTGCACCGTGCAATGTGGAGATATTACTGTTTGTGCATTTACAATATTCATTGATTTTTGCCATTGAAAAACATGTTTTTCATATACCAGAAATGTTTGAAGCTACTGACTGAATGAAAGGAGCTGGCATCTCACTCTCTTTGAATCTTCTTTATCATGCTAGGATTAACAGGAAAAAGCTAAAAATTTCAGAATTGCACCGTGCAATGTGGAGATATTACTGTTTGTGCATTTACAATATTCATTGATTTTTGCCATTGAAAAACATGTTTTTCATATACCAGAAATGTTTGAAGCTACTGACTGAATGAAAGGAGCTGGCATCTCACTCTCTTTGAATCTTCTTTATCATGCTAGGATTAACAGGAAAAAGCTAAAAATTTCAGAATTGCACCGTGCAATGTGGAGATATTACTGTTTGTGCATTTACAATATTCATTGATTTTTGCCATTGAAAAACATGTTTTTCATATACCAGAAATGTTTGAAGCTACTGACTGAATGAAAGGAGCTGGCATCTCACTCTCTTTGAATCTTCTTTATCATGCTAGGATTAGCAGGAAAAAGCAAAAAATTTCAGAATTGCACCGTGCAATGTGGAGATATTACTGTTTGTGCATTTACAATATTCATTGATTTTTGCCATTGAAAAACGTCCAGAAATGTTTGAAGCTACTGACTGAATGAAAGGAGCTGGCATCTCACTCTCTTTGAATCTTCTTTATCATGCTAGGATTAGCAGGAAAAAGCAAAAAATTTCAGAATTGCACCGTGCAATGTGGAGATATTACTGTTTGTGCATTTACAATATTCATTGATTTTTGCCATTGAAAAACATGTTTTTCATATACCAGAAATGTTTGAAGCTACTGACTGAATGAAAGGAGCTGGCATCTCACTCTCTTTGAATCTTCTTTATCATGCTAGGATTAGCAGGAAAAAGCAAAAAATTTCAGAATTGCACCTTGCAATGTGGAGATATTACTGTTTGTGCATTTACAATATTCATTGATTTTTGCCATTGAAAAACATGTTTTTCATATACCAGAAATGTTTGAAGCTACTGACTGAATGAAAGGAGCTGGCATCTCACTCTCTTTGAATCTTCTTTTTCATGCTAGGATTAGCAGGAAAAAGCTAAAAATTTCAGAATTGCACCGTGCAATGTGGAGATATTACTGTTTGTGCATTTACAATATTCATTGATTTTTGCCATTGAAAAACATGTTTTTCATATACCAGAATTGTTTGAAGCTACTGACTGAATGAAAGGAGCTGGCATCTCACTCTCTTTGAATCTTCTTTATCATGCTAGGATTAGCAGGAAAAAGCTAAAAATTTCAGAATTGCACCGTGCAATGTGGAGATATTACTGTTTGTGCATTTACAATATTCATTGATTTTTGCCATTGAAAAACATGTTTTTCATATACCAGAAATGTTTGAAGCTACTGACTGAATGAAAGGAGCTGGCATCTCACTCTCTTTGAATCTTCTTTATCATGCTAGGATTAACAGGAAAAAGCAAAAAATTTCAGAATTGCACCTTGCAATGTGGAGATATTACTGTTTGTGCATTTACAATATTCATTGATTTTTGCCATTGAAAAACGTCCAGAAATGTTTGAAGCTACTGACTGAATGAAAGGAGCTGGCATCTCACTCTCTTTGAATCTTCTTTATCATGCTAGGATTAGCAGGAAAAAGCAAAAAATTTCAGAATTGCACCTTGCAATGTGGAGATATTACTGTTTGTGCATTTACAATATTCATTGATTTTTGCCATTGAAAAACATGTTTTTCATATACCAGAAATGTTTGAAGCTACTGACTGAATGAAAGGAGCTCGCATCTCACTCTCTTTGAATCTTCTTTATCATGCTAGGATTAACAGGAAAAAGCAAAAAATTTCAGAATTGCACCTTGCAATGTGGAGATATTACTGTTTGTGCATTTACAATATTCATTGATTTTTGCCATTGAAAAACATGTTTTTCATATACCAGAAATGTTTGAAGCTACTGACTGAATGAAAGGAGCTGGCATCTCACTCTCTTTGAATCTTCTTTATCATGCTAGGATTAACAGGAAAAAGCTAAAAATTTCAGAATTGCACCGTGCAATGTGGAGATATTACTGTTTGTGCATTTACAATATTCATTGATTTTTGCCATTGAAAAACATGTTTTTCATATACCAGAAATGTTTGAAGCTACTGACTGAATGAAAGGAGCTGGCATCTCACTCTCTTTGAATCTTCTTTATCATGCTAGGATTAACAGGAAAAAGCAAAAAATTTCAGAATTGCACCGTGCAATGTGGAGATATTACTGTTTGTGCATTTACAATATTCATTGATTTTTGCCATTGAAAAACGTCCAGAAATGTTTGAAGCTACTGACTGAATGAAAGGAGCTGGCATCTCACTCTCTTTGAATCTTCTTTATCATGCTAGGATTAACAGGAAAAAGCTAAAAATTTCAGAATTGCACCGTGCAATGTGGAGATATTACTGTTTGTGCATTTACAATATTCATTGATTTTTGCCATTGAAAAACATGTTTTTCATATACCAGAAATGTTTGAAGCTACTGACTGAATGAAAGGAGCTGGCATCTCACTCTCTTTGAATCTTCTTTATCATGCTAGGATTAGCAGGAAAAAGCTAAAAATTTCAGAATTGCACCGTGCAATGTGGAGATATTACTGTTTGTGCATTTACAATATTCATTGATTTTTGCCATTGAAAAACATGTTTTTCATATACCAGAAATGTTTGAAGCTACTGACTGAATGAAAGGAGCTGGCATCTCACTCTCTTTGAATCTTCTTTATCATGCTAGGATTAGCAGGAAAAAGCTAAAAATTTCAGAATTGCACCGTGCAATGTGGAGATATTACTGTTTGTGCATTTACAATATTCATTGATTTTTGCCATTGAAAAACATGTTTTTCATATACCAGAAATGTTTGAAGCTACTGACTGAATGAAAGGAGCTGGCATCTCACTCTCTTTGAATCTTCTTTATCATGCTAGGATTAACAGGAAAAAGCTAAAAATTTCAGAATTGCACCGTGCAATGTGGAGATATTACTGTTTGTGCATTTACAATATTCATTGATTTTTGCCATTGAAAAACGTCCAGAAATGTTTGAAGCTACTGACTGAATGAAAGGAGCTGGCATCTCACTCTCTTTGAATCTTCTTTATCATGCTAGGATTAGCAGGAAAAAGCAAAAAATTTCAGAATTGCACCGTGCAATGTGGAGATATTACTGTTTGTGCATTTACAATATTCATTGATTTTTGCCATTGAAAAACATGTTTTTCATATACCAGAAATGTTTGAAGCTACTGACTGAATGAAAGGAGCTGGCATCTCACTCTCTTTGAATCTTCTTTATCATGCTAGGATTAGCAGGAAAAAGCTAAAAATTTCAGAATTGCACCGTGCAATGTGGAGATATTACTGTTTGTGCATTTACAATATTCATTGATTTTTGCCATTGAAAAACATGTTTTTCATATACCAGAAATGTTTGAAGCTACTGACTGAATGAAAGGAGCTGGCATCTCACTCTCTTTGAATCTTCTTTATCATGCTAGGATTAGCAGGAAAAAGCAAAAAATTTCAGAATTGCACCGTGCAATGTGGAGATATTACTGTTTGTGCATTTACAATATTCATTGATTTTTGCCATTGAAAAACATGTTTTTCATATACCAGAAATGTTTGAAGCTACTGACTGAATGAAAGGAGCTGGCATCTCACTCTCTTTGAATCTTCTTTATCATGCTAGGATTAACAGGAAAAAGCTAAAAATTTCAGAATTGCACCGTGCAATGTGGAGATATTACTGTTTGTGCATTTACAATATTCATTGATTTTTGCCATTGAAAAACATGTTTTTCATATACCAGAAATGTTTGAAGCTACTGACTGAATGAAAGGAGCTGGCATCTCACTCTCTTTGAATCTTCTTTATCATGCTAGGATTAGCAGGAAAAAGCAAAAAATTTCAGAATTGCACCTTGCAATGTGGAGATATTACTGTTTGTGCATTTACAATATTCATTGATTTTTGCCATTGAAAAACATGTTTTTCATATACCAGAAATGTTTGAAGCTACTGACTGAATGAAAGGAGCTGGCATCTCACTCTCTTTGAATCTTCTTTATCATGCTAGGATTAACAGGAAAAAGCAAAAAATTTCAGAATTGCACCGTGCAATGTGGAGATATTACTGTTTGTGCATTTACAATATTCATTGATTTTTGCCATTGAAAAACGTCCAGAAATGTTTGAAGCTACTGACTGAATGAAAGGAGCTGGCATCTCACTCTCTTTGAATCTTCTTTATCATGCTAGGATTAACAGGAAAAAGCTAAAAATTTCAGAATTGCACCTTGCAATGTGGAGATATTACTGTTTGTGCATTTACAATATTCATTGATTTTTGCCATTGAAAAACATGTTTTTCATATACCAGAAATGTTTGAAGCTACTGACTGAATGAAAGGAGCTGGCATCTCACTCTCTTTGAATCTTCTTTATCATGCTAGGATTAGCAGGAAAAAGCAAAAAATTTCAGAATTGCACCTTGCAATGTGGAGATATTACTGTTTGTGCATTTACAATATTCATTGATTTTTGCCATTGAAAAACATGTTTTTCATATACCAGAAATGTTTGAAGCTACTGACTGAATGAAAGGAGCTGGCATCTCACTCTCTTTGAATCTTCTTTATCATGCTAGGATTAGCAGGAAAAAGCAAAAAATTTCAGAATTGCACCGTGCAATGTGGAGATATTACTGTTTGTGCATTTACAATATTCATTGATTTTTGCCATTGAAAAACATGTTTTTCATATACCAGAAATGTTTGAAGCTACTGACTGAATGAAAGGAGCTGGCATCTCACTCTCTTTGAATCTTCTTTATCATGCTAGGATTAACAGGAAAAAGCTAAAAATTTCAGAATTGCACCGTGCAATGTGGAGATATTACTGTTTGTGCATTTACAATATTCATTGATTTTTGCCATTGAAAAACATGTTTTTCATATACCAGAAATGTTTGAAGCTACTGACTGAATGAAAGGAGCTGGCATCTCACTCTCTTTGAATCTTCTTTATCATGCTAGGATTAACAGGAAAAAGCTAAAAATTTCAGAATTGCACCGTGCAATGTGGAGATATTACTGTTTGTGCATTTACAATATTCATTGATTTTTGCCATTGAAAAACATGTTTTTCATATACCAGAAATGTTTGAAGCTACTGACTGAATGAAAGGAGCTGGCATCTCACTCTCTTTGAATCTTCTTTATCATGCTAGGATTAACAGGAAAAAGCTAAAAATTTCAGAATTGCACCGTGCAATGTGGAGATATTACTGTTTGTGCATTTACAATATTCATTGATCTTTGCCATTGAAAAACATGTTTTTCATATACCAGAAATGTTTGAAGCTACTGACTGAATGAAAGGAGCTGGCATCTCACTCTCTTTGAATCTTCTTTATCATGCTAGGATTAGCAGGAAAAAGCAAAAAATTTCAGAATTGCACCTTGCAATGTGGAGATATTACTGTTTGTGCATTTACAATATTCATTGATTTTTGCCATTGAAAAACATGTTTTTCATATACCAGAAATGTTTGAAGCTACTGACTGAATGAAAGGAGCTGGCATCTCACTCTCTTTGAATCTTCTTTATCATGCTAGGATTAACAGGAAAAAGCAAAAAATTTCAGAATTGCACCGTGCAATGTGGAGATATTACTGTTTGTGCATTTACAATATTCATTGATTTTTGCCATTGAAAAACATGTTTTTCATATACCAGAAATGTTTGAAGCTACTGACTGAATGAAAGGAGCTGGCATCTCACTCTCTTTGAATCTTCTTTATCATGCTAGGATTAGCAGGAAAAAGCAAAAAATTTCAGAATTGCACCGTGCAATGTGGAGATATTACTGTTTGTGCATTTACAATATTCATTGATTTTTGCCATTGAAAAACATGTTTTTCATATACCAGAAATGTTTGAAGCTACTGACTGAATGAAAGGAGCTGGCATCTCACTCTCTTTGAATCTTCTTTATCATGCTAGGATTAACAGGAAAAAGCTAAAAATTTCAGAATTGCACCGTGCAATGTGGAGATATTACTGTTTGTGCATTTACAATATTCATTGATTTTTGCCATTGAAAAACATGTTTTTCATATACCAGAAATGTTTGAAGCTACTGACTGAATGAAAGGAGCTGGCATCTCACTCTCTTTGAATCTTCTTTATCATGCTAGGATTAGCAGGAAAAAGCAAAAAATTTCAGAATTGCACCGTGCAATGTGGAGATATTACTGTTTGTGCATTTACAATATTCATTGATTTTTGCCATTGAAAAACATGTTTTTCATATACCAGAAATGTTTGAAGCTACTGACTGAATGAAAGGAGCTGGCATCTCACTCTCTTTGAATCTTCTTTATCATGCTAGGATTAGCAGGAAAAAGCAAAACATTTCAGAATTGCACCGTGCAATGTGGAGATATTACTGTTTGTGCATTTACAATATTCATTGATTTTTGCCATTGAAAAACATGTTTTTCATATACCAGAAATGTTTGAAGCTACTGACTGAATGAAAGGAGCTGGCATCTCACTCTCTTTGAATCTTCTTTATCATGCTAGGATTAACAGGAAAAAGCTAAAAATTTCAGAATTGCACCGTGCAATGTGGAGATATTACTGTTTGTGCATTTACAATATTCATTGATTTTTGCCATTGAAAAACATGTTTTTCATATACCAGAAATGTTTGAAGCTACTGACTGAATGAAAGGAGCTGGCATCTCACTCTCTTTGAATCTTCTTTATCATGCTAGGATTAACAGGAAAAAGCTAAAAATTTCAGAATTGCACCGTGCAATGTGGAGATATTACTGTTTGTGCATTTACAATATTCATTGATTTTTGCCATTGAAAAACATGTTTTTCATATACCAGAAATGTTTGAAGCTACTGACTGAATGAAAGGAGCTGGCATCTCACTCTCTTTGAATCTTCTTTATCATGCTAGGATTAGCAGGAAAAAGCAAAAAATTTCAGAATTGCACCGTGCAATGTGGAGATATTACTGTTTGTGCATTTACAATATTCATTGATTTTTGCCATTGAAAAACGTCCAGAAATGTTTGAAGCTACTGACTGAATGAAAGGAGCTGGCATCTCACTCTCTTTGAATCTTCTTTATCATGCTAGGATTAGCAGGAAAAAGCAAAAAATTTCAGAATTGCACCGTGCAATGTGGAGATATTACTGTTTGTGCATTTACAATATTCATTGATTTTTGCCATTGAAAAACATGTTTTTCATATACCAGAAATGTTTGAAGCTACTGACTGAATGAAAGGAGCTGGCATCTCACTCTCTTTGAATCTTCTTTATCATGCTAGGATTAGCAGGAAAAAGCAAAAAATTTCAGAATTGCACCTTGCAATGTGGAGATATTACTGTTTGTGCATTTACAATATTCATTGATTTTTGCCATTGAAAAACATGTTTTTCATATACCAGAAATGTTTGAAGCTACTGACTGAATGAAAGGAGCTGGCATCTCACTCTCTTTGAATCTTCTTTTTCATGCTAGGATTAGCAGGAAAAAGCTAAAAATTTCAGAATTGCACCGTGCAATGTGGAGATATTACTGTTTGTGCATTTACAATATTCATTGATTTTTGCCATTGAAAAACATGTTTTTCATATACCAGAAATGTTTGAAGCTACTGACTGAATGAAAGGAGCTGGCATCTCACTCTCTTTGAATCTTCTTTATCATGCTAGGATTAGCAGGAAAAAGCTAAAAATTTCAGAATTGCACCGTGCAATGTGGAGATATTACTGTTTGTGCATTTACAATATTCATTGATTTTTGCCATTGAAAAACATGTTTTTCATATACCAGAAATGTTTGAAGCTACTGACTGAATGAAAGGAGCTGGCATCTCACTCTCTTTGAATCTTCTTTATCATGCTAGGATTAACAGGAAAAAGCAAAAAATTTCAGAATTGCACCTTGCAATGTGGAGATATTACTGTTTGTGCATTTACAATATTCATTGATTTTTGCCATTGAAAAACGTCCAGAAATGTTTGAAGCTACTGACTGAATGAAAGGAGCTGGCATCTCACTCTCTTTGAATCTTCTTTATCATGCTAGGATTAGCAGGAAAAAGCAAAAAATTTCAGAATTGCACCTTGCAATGTGGAGATATTACTGTTTGTGCATTTACAATATTCATTGATTTTTGCCATTGAAAAACATGTTTTTCATATACCAGAAATGTTTGAAGCTACTGACTGAATGAAAGGAGCTCGCATCTCACTCTCTTTGAATCTTCTTTATCATGCTAGGATTAACAGGAAAAAGCAAAAAATTTCAGAATTGCACCTTGCAATGTGGAGATATTACTGTTTGTGCATTTACAATATTCATTGATTTTTGCCATTGAAAAACATGTTTTTCATATACCAGAAATGTTTGAAGCTACTGACTGAATGAAAGGAGCTGGCATCTCACTCTCTTTGAATCTTCTTTATCATGCTAGGATTAACAGGAAAAAGCTAAAAATTTCAGAATTGCACCGTGCAATGTGGAGATATTACTGTTTGTGCATTTACAATATTCATTGATTTTTGCCATTGAAAAACATGTTTTTCATATACCAGAAATGTTTGAAGCTACTGACTGAATGAAAGGAGCTGGCATCTCACTCTCTTTGAATCTTCTTTATCATGCTAGGATTAACAGGAAAAAGCAAAAAATTTCAGAATTGCACCGTGCAATGTGGAGATATTACTGTTTGTGCATTTACAATATTCATTGATTTTTGCCATTGAAAAACGTCCAGAAATGTTTGAAGCTACTGACTGAATGAAAGGAGCTGGCATCTCACTCTCTTTGAATCTTCTTTATCATGCTAGGATTAACAGGAAAAAGCTAAAAATTTCAGAATTGCACCGTGCAATGTGGAGATATTACTGTTTGTGCATTTACAATATTCATTGATTTTTGCCATTGAAAAACATGTTTTTCATATACCAGAAATGTTTGAAGCTACTGACTGAATGAAAGGAGCTGGCATCTCACTCTCTTTGAATCTTCTTTATCATGCTAGGATTAGCAGGAAAAAGCTAAAAATTTCAGAATTGCACCATGCAATGTGGAGATATTACTGTTTGTGCATTTACAATATTCATTGATTTTTGCCATTGAAAAACATGTTTTTCATATACCAGAAATGTTTGAAGCTACTGACTGAATGAAAGGAGCTGGCATCTCACTCTCTTTGAATCTTCTTTATCATGCTAGGATTAGCAGGAAAAAGCTAAAAATTTCAGAATTGCACCGTGCAATGTGGAGATATTACTGTTTGTGCATTTACAATATTCATTGATTTTTGCCATTGAAAAACATGTTTTTCATATACCAGAAATGTTTGAAGCTACTGACTGAATGAAAGGAGCTGGCATCTCACTCTCTTTGAATCTTCTTTATCATGCTAGGATTAACAGGAAAAAGCTAAAAATTTCAGAATTGCACCGTGCAATGTGGAGATATTACTGTTTGTGCATTTACAATATTCATTGATTTTTGCCATTGAAAAACGTCCAGAAATGTTTGAAGCTACTGACTGAATGAAAGGAGCTGGCATCTCACTCTCTTTGAATCTTCTTTATCATGCTAGGATTAGCAGGAAAAAGCAAAAAATTTCAGAATTGCACCGTGCAATGTGGAGATATTACTGTTTGTGCATTTACAATATTCATTGATTTTTGCCATTGAAAAACATGTTTTTCATATACCAGAAATGTTTGAAGCTACTGACTGAATGAAAGGAGCTGGCATCTCACTCTCTTTGAATCTTCTTTATCATGCTAGGATTAGCAGGAAAAAGCTAAAAATTTCAGAATTGCACCGTGCAATGTGGAGATATTACTGTTTGTGCATTTACAATATTCATTGATTTTTGCCATTGAAAAACATGTTTTTCATATACCAGAAATGTTTGAAGCTACTGACTGAATGAAAGGAGCTGGCATCTCACTCTCTTTGAATCTTCTTTATCATGCTAGGATTAGCAGGAAAAAGCAAAAAATTTCAGAATTGCACCGTGCAATGTGGAGATATTACTGTTTGTGCATTTACAATATTCATTGATTTTTGCCATTGAAAAACATGTTTTTCATATACCAGAAATGTTTGAAGCTACTGACTGAATGAAAGGAGCTGGCATCTCACTCTCTTTGAATCTTCTTTATCATGCTAGGATTAACAGGAAAAAGCTAAAAATTTCAGAATTGCACCGTGCAATGTGGAGATATTACTGTTTGTGCATTTACAATATTCATTGATTTTTGCCATTGAAAAACATGTTTTTCATATACCAGAAATGTTTGAAGCTACTGACTGAATGAAAGGAGCTGGCATCTCACTCTCTTTGAATCTTCTTTATCATGCTAGGATTAACAGGAAAAAGCTAAAAATTTCAGAATTGCACCGTGCAATGTGGAGATATTACTGTTTGTGCATTTACAATATTCATTGATTTTTGCCATTGAAAAACATGTTTTTCATATACCAGAAATGTTTGAAGCTACTGACTGAATGAAAGGAGCTGGCATCTCACTCTCTTTGAATCTTCTTTATCATGCTAGGATTAGCAGGAAAAAGCAAAAAATTTCAGAATTGCACCGTGCAATGTGGAGATATTACTGTTTGTGCATTTACAATATTCATTGATTTTTGCCATTGAAAAACGTCCAGAAATGTTTGAAGCTACTGACTGAATGAAAGGAGCTGGCATCTCACTCTCTTTGAATCTTCTTTATCATGCTAGGATTAGCAGGAAAAAGCAAAAAATTTCAGAATTGCACCGTGCAATGTGGAGATATTACTGTTTGTGCATTTACAATATTCATTGATTTTTGCCATTGAAAAACATGTTTTTCATATACCAGAAATGTTTGAAGCTACTGACTGAATGAAAGGAGCTGGCATCTCACTCTCTTTGAATCTTCTTTATCATGCTAGGATTAACAGGAAAAAGCAAAAAATTTCAGAATTGCACCGTGCAATGTGGAGATATTACTGTTTGTGCATTTACAATATTCATTGATTTTTGCCATTGAAAAACATGTTTTTCATATACCAGAAATGTTTGAAGCTACTGACTGAATGAAAGGAGCTGGCATCTCACTCTCTTTGAATCTTCTTTATCATGCTAGGATTAGCAGGAAAAAGCAAAAAATTTCAGAATTGCACCGTGCAATGTGGAGATATTACTGTTTGTGCATTTACAATATTCATTGATTTTTGCCATTGAAAAACATGTTTTTCATATACCAGAAATGTTTGAAGCTACTGACTGAATGAAAGGAGCTGGCATCTCACTCTCTTTGAATCTTCTTTATCATGCTAGGATTAACAGGAAAAAGCTAAAAATTTCAGAATTGCACCTTGCAATGTGGAGATATTACTGTTTGTGCATTTACAATATTCATTGATTTTTGCCATTGAAAAACATGTTTTTCATATACCAGAAATGTTTGAAGCTACTGACTGAATGAAAGGAGCTGGCATCTCACTCTCTTTGAATCTTCTTTATCATGCTAGGATTAACAGGAAAAAGCTAAAAATTTCAGAATTGCACCGTGCAATGTGGAGATATTACTGTTTGTGCATTTACAATATTCATTGATTTTTGCCATTGAAAAACGTCCAGAAATGTTTGAAGCTACTGACTGAATGAAAGGAGCTGGCATCTCACTCTCTTTGAATCTTCTTTATCATGCTAGGATTAGCAGGAAAAAGCAAAAAATTTCAGAATTGCACCGTGCAATGTGGAGATATTACTGTTTGTGCATTTACAATATTCATTGATTTTTGCCATTGAAAAACATGTTTTTCATATACCAGAAATGTTTGAAGCTACTGACTGAATGAAAGGAGCTGGCATCTCACTCTCTTTGAATCTTCTTTATCATGCTAGGATTAACAGGAAAAAGCTAAAAATTTCAGAATTGCACCGTGCAATGTGGAGATATTACTGTTTGTGCATTTACAATATTCATTGATTTTTGCCATTGAAAAACATGTTTTTCATATACCAGAAATGTTTGAAGCTACTGACTGAATGAAAGGAGCTGGCATCTCACTCTCTTTGAATCTTCTTTATCATGCTAGGATTAACAGGAAAAAGCTAAAAATTTCAGAATTGCACCGTGCAATGTGGAGATATTACTGTTTGTGCATTTACAATATTCATTGATTTTTGCCATTGAAAAACGTCCAGAAATGTTTGAAGCTACTGACTGAATGAAAGGAGCTGGCATCTCACTCTCTTTGAATCTTCTTTATCATGCTAGGATTAACAGGAAAAAGCAAAAAATTTCAGAATTGCACCGTGCAATGTGGAGATATTACTGTTTGTGCATTTACAATATTCATTGATTTTTGCCATTGAAAAACATGTTTTTCATATACCAGAAATGTTTGAAGCTACTGACTGAATGAAAGGAGCTGGCATCTCACTCTCTTTGAATCTTCTTTATCATGCTAGGATTAGCAGGAAAAAGCAAAAAATTTCAGAATTGCACCGTGCAATGTGGAGATATTACTGTTTGTGCATTTACAATATTCATTGATTTTTGCCATTGAAAAACATGTTTTTCATATACCAGAAATGTTTGAAGCTACTGACTGAATGAAAGGAGCTGGCATCTCACTCTCTTTGAATCTTCTTTATCATGCTAGGATTAACAGGAAAAAGCTAAAAATTTCAGAATTGCACCTTGCAATGTGGAGATATTACTGTTTGTGCATTTACAATATTCATTGATTTTTGCCATTGAAAAACATGTTTTTCATATACCAGAAATGTTTGAAGCTACTGACTGAATGAAAGGAGCTGGCATCTCACTCTCTTTGAATCTTCTTTATCATGCTAGGATTAACAGGAAAAAGCTAAAAATTTCAGAATTGCACCGTGCAATGTGGAGATATTACTGTTTGTGCATTTACAATATTCATTGATTTTTGCCATTGAAAAACGTCCAGAAATGTTTGAAGCTACTGACTGAATGAAAGGAGCTGGCATCTCACTCTCTTTGAATCTTCTTTATCATGCTAGGATTAGCAGGAAAAAGCAAAAAATTTCAGAATTGCACCGTGCAATGTGGAGATATTACTGTTTGTGCATTTACAATATTCATTGATTTTTGCCATTGAAAAACATGTTTTTCATATACCAGAAATGTTTGAAGCTACTGACTGAATGAAAGGAGCTGGCATCTCACTCTCTTTGAATCTTCTTTATCATGCTAGGATTAACAGGAAAAAGCTAAAAATTTCAGAATTGCACCGTGCAATGTGGAGATATTACTGTTTGTGCATTTACAATATTCATTGATTTTTGCCATTGAAAAACATGTTTTTCATATACCAGAAATGTTTGAAGCTACTGACTGAATGAAAGGAGCTGGCATCTCACTCTCTTTGAATCTTCTTTATCATGCTAGGATTAACAGGAAAAAGCTAAAAATTTCAGAATTGCACCGTGCAATGTGGAGATATTACTGTTTGTGCATTTACAATATTCATTGATTTTTGCCATTGAAAAACGTCCAGAAATGTTTGAAGCTACTGACTGAATGAAAGGAGCTGGCATCTCACTCTCTTTGAATCTTCTTTATCATGCTAGGATTAGCAGGAAAAAGCAAAAAATTTCAGAATTGCACCGTGCAATGTGGAGATATTACTGTTTGTGCATTTACAATATTCATTGATTTTTGCCATTGAAAAACATGTTTTTCATATACCAGAAATGTTTGAAGCTACTGACTGAATGAAAGGAGCTGGCATCTCACTCTCTTTGAATCTTCTTTATCATGCTAGGATTAACAGGAAAAAGCTAAAAATTTCAGAATTGCACCTTGCAATGTGGAGATATTACTGTTTGTGCATTTACAATATTCATTGATTTTTGCCATTGAAAAACATGTTTTTCATATACCAGAAATGTTTGAAGCTACTGACTGAATGAAAGGAGCTGGCATCTCACTCTCTTTGAATCTTCTTTATCATGCTAGGATTAACAGGAAAAAGCTAAAAATTTCAGAATTGCACCGTGCAATGTGGAGATATTACTGTTTGTGCATTTACAATATTCATTGATTTTTGCCATTGAAAAACGTCCAGAAATGTTTGAAGCTACTGACTGAATGAAAGGAGCTGGCATCTCACTCTCTTTGAATCTTCTTTATCATGCTAGGATTAGCAGGAAAAAGCAAAAAATTTCAGAATTGCACCTTGCAATGTGGAGATATTACTGTTTGTGCATTTACAATATTCATTGATTTTTGCCATTGAAAAACATGTTTTTCATATACCAGAAATGTTTGAAGCTACTGACTGAATGAAAGGAGCTGGCATCTCACTCTCTTTGAATCTTCTTTATCATGCTAGGATTAACAGGAAAAAGCTAAAAATTTCAGAATTGCACCGTGCAATGTGGAGATATTACTGTTTGTGCATTTACAATATTCATTGATTTTTGCCATTGAAAAACATGTTTTTCATATACCAGAAATGTTTGAAGCTACTGACTGAATGAAAGGAGCTGGCATCTCACTCTCTTTGAATCTTCTTTATCATGCTAGGATTAGCAGGAAAAAGCAAAAAATTTCAGAATTGCACCGTGCAATGTGGAGATATTACTGTTTGTGCATTTACAATATTCATTGATTTTTGCCATTGAAAAACATGTTTTTCATATACCAGAAATGTTTGAAGCTACTGACTGAATGAAAGGAGCTGGCATCTCACTCTCTTTGAATCTTCTTTATCATGCTAGGATTAGCAGGAAAAAGCAAAAAATTTCAGAATTGCACCGTGCAATGTGGAGATATTACTGTTTGTGCATTTACAATATTCATTGATTTTTGCCATTGAAAAACATGTTTTTCATATACCAGAAATGTTTGAAGCTACTGACTGAATGAAAGGAGCTGGCATCTCACTCTCTTTGAATCTTCTTTATCATGCTAGGATTAACAGGAAAAAGCAAAAAATTTCAGAATTGCACCGTGCAATGTGGAGATATTACTGTTTGTGCATTTACAATATTCATTGATTTTTGCCATTGAAAAACATGTTTTTCATATACCAGAAATGTTTGAAGCTACTGACTGAATGAAAGGAGCTGGCATCTCACTCTCTTTGAATCTTCTTTATCATGCTAGGATTAACAGGAAAAAGCTAAAAATTTCAGAATTGCACCGTGCAATGTGGAGATATTACTGTTTGTGCATTTACAATATTCATTGATTTTTGCCATTGAAAAACATGTTTTTCATATACCAGAAATGTTTGAAGCTACTGACTGAATGAAAGGAGCTGGCATCTCACTCTCTTTGAATCTTCTTTATCATGCTAGGATTAGCAGGAAAAAGCAAAAAATTTCAGAATTGCACCTTGCAATGTGGAGATATTACTGTTTGTGCATTTACAATATTCATTGATTTTTGCCATTGAAAAACGTCCAGAAATGTTTGAAGCTACTGACTGAATGAAAGGAGCTGGCATCTCACTCTCTTTGAATCTTCTTTATCATGCTAGGATTAGCAGGAAAAAGCAAAAAATTTCAGAATTGCACCGTGCAATGTGGAGATATTACTGTTTGTGCATTTACAATATTCATTGATTTTTGCCATTGAAAAACATGTTTTTCATATACCAGAAATGTTTGAAGCTACTGACTGAATGAAAGGAGCTGGCATCTCACTCTCTTTGAATCTTCTTTATCATGCTAGGATTAACAGGAAAAAGCTAAAAATTTCAGAATTGCACCGTGCAATGTGGAGATATTACTGTTTGTGCATTTACAATATTCATTGATTTTTGCCATTGAAAAACGTCCAGAAATGTTT
>NW_027366090.1:0-81744 GCF_046119375.1 Phyllobates terribilis
CTGGACGTTTTTCAATGGCAAAAATCATTGAATATTATAAATGCACAAACAGTAATTTCTCCGCATAGCAAGGGTGCAATTCTGAAATTTTTTACTTTTTCCTGCTCCTCTTAGCATGATAAAGAAGATTCAAAGAGAGTGAGATGCCAGCTCCTTTCATTCAGTCAGTAGCTTCAATCATTTCTGGTATATGAATAACATGATGTTTTTCAATGGCAAAAATCAATGAATATTGTAAATGCACAAACAGTAATTTCTCCGCATTGCAAGGTGCAATTCTGAAATTTTTTGCTTTTTCCTGCTCCTCTTAGCATGATAAAGAAGATTCAAAGAGAGTGAGATGCCAGCTCCTTTCATTCAGTCAGTAGCTTCAATCATTTCTGGACGTTTTTCAATGGCAAAAATCAATGAATATTGTAAATGCACAAACAGTAATTCTCCGCATTGCAAGGTGCAATTCTGAAATTTTTTGGTTTTTCCTGCTCCTCTTAGCATGATAAAGAAGATTCAAAGAGAGTGAGATGCCAGCTACTTTCATTCAGTCAGTAGCTTCAAACATTTCTGGTATATGAAATACATAATGTTTTCAATGGCAAAAATCAATGAATATTGTAAATGCACAAACAGTAATTTCTCCGCATTGCAAGGTGCAAGTCTGAAATTTTTTGCTTTTTCCTGCTCCTCTTAGCATGATAAAGAAGATTCAAAGAGAGTGAGATGCCAGCTACTTTCATTCAGTCAGTAGCTTCAATCATTTCTGGACGTTTTTCAATGGTAAAAATCAATGAATATTGTAAATGCACAAACAGTAATTTCTCCACATTGCAAGGTGCAATTCTGAAATTTTTTGCTTTTTCCTGCTCCTCTTAGCATGATAAAGAAGATTCAAAGAGAGTGAGATGCCAGCTCCTTTCATTCAGTCAGTAGCTTCAAAACATTTCTGGTATATGAATAACATGATGTTTTTTCAATGGCAAAAATCAATGAATATTGTAAATGCACAAACAGTAATTTCTCCGCATTGCAAGGTGCAATTCTGAAATTTTTTTGCTTTTTCCTGCTCCTCTTAGCATGATAAAGAACATTCAAAGAGAGTGAGATGCCAGCTCCTTTCATTCAGTCAGTAGCTTCAATCATTTCTGGATGTTTTTCAATGGCAAAAATCAATGAATATTGTAAATGCACAAACAGTAATTTCTCCGCATTGCAAGGTGCAATTCTGAAATTTTTGCTTTTTCCTGCTCCTCTTAGCATGATAAAGAAGATTCAAAGAGAGTGAGATGCCAGCTCCTTTCATTCAGTCAGTACCTTCAATCATTTCTGGACGTTTTTCAATGGCAAAATCAATGAATATTGTAAATGCACAAACAGTAATTTCTCCGCATTGCAAGGTGCAATTCTGAATTTTTGCTTTTTCCCGCTCCTCTTAGCATGATAAAGAAGATTCAAGAGAGTGAGGTGCCAGCTCCTTTCATTCAGTCAGTAGCTTCAAACATTTCTGGTATATGAATAACATGTTTTTCAATGGCAAAAATCAATGAATATTGTAAATGCACAAACAGTAATTTCTCCGCATTGCAAGGTGCAATTCTGAAATTTTTTTGCTTTTTCCTGCTCCTCTTAGCATGATAAAGAAGATTCAAAGAGAGTGAGATGCCAGCTCCTTTCATTTCAGTCAGTAGCTTCAATCATTTCTGGACGTTTTTCAATGGCAAAAATCAATGAATATTGTAAATGCACAAACAGTAATTTCTCTGCATTGCAAGGTGCAATTCTGAAATTTTTTGCTTTTTCCTGCTCCTCTTAGCATGATAAAGAAGATTCAAAGAGAGTGAGATGTCAGCTCCTTTCATTCAGTCAGTAGCTTCAAACATTTCTGGTATATGAATAACATGATGTTTTTCAATGGCAAAATCAATGAATATTGTAAATGCACAAACAGTAATTTCTCCGCATTGCAAGGTGCAATTCTGAAATTTTTTGCTTTTTCCTGCTCCTCTTAGCATGATAAAGAATATTCAAAGAGAGTGAGATGCCAGCTCCTTTCATTCAGTCAGTAGCTTCAATCATTTCTGGACGTTTTTCAATGGCAAAAATCAATGAATATTGTAAATGCACAAACAGTAATTTCTCTGCATTGCAAGGTGCAATTCTGAAATTTTTTGCTTTTTCCTGCTCCTCTTAGCATGATAAAGAAGATTCAAAGAGAGTGAGATGCCAGCTCCTTTCGTTCAGTCAGTAGCTTCAATCATTTCTGGACGTTTTTCAATGGCAAAAATCATTGAATATTATAAATGCACAAACAGTAATTTCTCCGCATAGCAAGGTGCAATTCTGAAATTTTTTACTTTTTCCTGCTCCTCTTAGCATGATAAAGAAGATTCAAAGAGAGTGAGATGCCAGCTCCTTTCATTCAGTCAGTACCTTCAATCATTTCTGGACGTTTTCAATGGCAAAAATCAATGAATATTGTAAATGCACAAACAGTAATTTCTCCGCATTGCAAGGTGCAAGTCTGAAATTTTTTGCTTTTTCCTGCTCCTCTTAGCATGATAAAGAAGATTCAAAGAGAGTGAGATGCCAGCTACTTTCATTCAGTCAGTAGCTTCAATCATTTTCTGGACGTTTTTCAATGGTAAAAATCAATGAATATTGTAAATGCACAAACAGTAATTTCTCCACATTGCAAGGTGCAATTCTGAAATTTTTTGCTTTTTCCTGCTCCTCTTAGCATGATAAAGAAGATTCAAAGAGAGTGAGATGCCAGCTCCTTTCATTCAGTCAGTAGCTTCAAACATTTCTGGTATATGAATAACATGATGTTTTTCAATGGCAAAAATCAATGAATATTGTAAATGCACAAACAGTAATTTCTCCGCATTGCAAGGTGCAATTCTGAAATTTTTTGCTTTTTCCTGCTCCTCTTAGCATGATAAAGAAGATTCAAAGAGAGTGAGATGCCAGCTCCTTTCATTCAGTCAGTAGCTTCAAACATTTCTGGTATATGAATAACATGATGTTTTTCAATGGCAAAAATCAATGAATATTGTAAATGCACAAACAGTAATTTCTCCGCATTGCAAGGTGCAATTCTGAAATTTTTTGCTTTTTCCTGCTCCTCTTAGCATGATAAAGAAGATTCAAAGAGAGTGAGATGCCAGCTCCTTTCATTCAGTCAGTAGCTTCAATCATTTCTGGACGTTTTTCAATGGCAAAAATCATGAATATTGTAAATGCACAAACAGTAATTTCTCTGCATTGCAAGGTGCAATTCTGAAATTTTTTGCTTTTTCCTGCTCCTCTTAGCATGATAAAGAAGATTCAAAGAGAGTGAGATGCCAGCTCCTTTCATTCAGTCAGTAGCTTCAATCATTTCTGGACGTTTTTCAATGGCAAAAATCAATGAATATTGTAAATGCACAAACAGTAATTTCTCCGCATTGCAAGGTGCAATTCTGAAATTTTTTGGTTTTTCCTCTCCTCTTAGCATGATAAAGAAGATTCAAAGAGAGTGAGATGCCAGCTCCTTTCATTCAGTCAGTAGCTTCAAACATTTCTGGTATATGAATAACATAATGTTTTTCAATGGCAAAAATCAATGAATATTGTAAATGCACAAACAGTAATTTCTCCGCATTGCAAGTGCAAGTCTGAAATTTTTTGCTTTTTCCTGCTCCTCTTAGCATGATAAAGAAGATTCAAAGAGAGTGAGATGCCAGCTCCTTTCATTCAGTCAGTAGCTTCAATCATTTCTGGACGTTTTTCAATGGCAAAAATCAATGAATATTGTAAATGCACAAACAGTAATTTCTCTGCATTGCAAGGTGCAATTCTGAAATTTTTGCTTTTTCCTGCTCCTCTTAGCATGATAAAGAAGATTCAAAGAGAGTGAGATGCCAGCTCCTTTCGTTCAGTCAGTAGCTTCATCATTTCTGGACGTTTTTCAATGGCAAAAATCATTGAATATTATTAATGCACAAACAGTAATTTCTCCGCATAGCAAGGTGCAATTCTGAAATTTTTTACTTTTTCCTGCTCCTCTTAGCATGATAAAGAAGATTCAAAGAGAGTGAGATGCCAGCTCCTTTCATTCAGTCAGTAGCTTCAATCATTTCTGGTATATGAATAACATGATGTTTTTCAATGGCAAAAATCAATGAATATTGTAAATGCACAAACAGTAATTTCTCCGCATTGCAAGGTGCAATTCTGAAATTTTTTGCTTTTTCCTTGCTCCTCTTAGCATGATAAAGAAGATTCAAAGAGAGTGAGATGCCAGCTCCTTTCATTCAGTCAGTAGCTTCAATCATTTCTGGACGTTTTTCAATGGCAAAAATCAATGAATATTGTAAATGCACAAACAGTAATTTCTCCGCATTGCAAGGTGCAATTCTGAAATTTTTTGGTTTTTCCTGCTCCTCTTAGCATGATAAAGAAGATTCAAAGAGAGTGAGATGCCAGCTACTTTCATTCAGTCAGTAGCTTCAAACATTTCTGGTATATGAATAACATAATGTTTTTCAATGGCAAAAATCAATGAATATTGTAAATGCACAAACAGTAATTTCTCCGCATTGCAAGGTGCAAGTCTGAAATTTTTTGCTTTTTCCTGCTCCACTTAGCATGATAAAGAAGATTCAAAGAGAGTGAGATGCCAGCTACTTTCATTCAGTCAGTAGCTTCAATCATTTCTGGACGTTTTTCAATGGTAAAAATCAATGAATATTGTAAATGCACAAACAGTAATTTCTCCACATTGCAAGGTGCAATTCTGAAATTTTTTGCTTTTTCCCTGCTCCTCTTAGCATGATAAAGAAGATTCAAAGAGAGTGAGATGCCAGCTCCTTTCATTCAGTCAGTAGCTTCAAACATTTCTGGTATATGAATAACATGATGTTTTTCAATGGCAAAAATCAATGAATATTGTAAATGCACAAACAGTAATTTCTCCGCATTGCAAGGTGCAATTCTGAAATTTTTTGCTTTTTCCTGCTCCTCTTAGCATGATAAAGAACATTCAAAGAGAGTGAGATGCCAGCTCCTTTCATTCAGTCAGTAGCTTCAATCATTTCTGGATGTTTTCAATGGCAAAAATCAATGAATATTGTAAATGCACAAACAGTAATTTCTCCGCATTGCAAGGTGCAATTCTGAAATTTTTTGCTTTTCCTGCTCCTCTTAGCATGATAAAGAAGATTCAAAGAGAGTGAGATGCCAGCTCCTTTCATTCAGTCAGTACCTTCAATCATTTCTGGACGTTTTTCAATGGCAAAAATCAATGAATATTGTAAATGCACAAACAGTAATTTCTCCGCATTGCAAGGTGCAATTCTGAAATTTTTTGCTTTTTCCCGCTCCTCTTAGCATGATAAAGAAGATTCAAAGAGAGTGAGGTGCCAGCTCCTTTCATTCAGTCAGTAGCTTCAAACATTTCTGGTATATGAATAACATGTTTTTCAATGGCAAAAATCAATGAATATTGTAAATGCACAAACAGTAATTTCTCCGCATTGCAAGGTGCAATTCTGAAATTTTTTGCTTTTCCTGCTCCTCTTAGCATGATAAAGAAGATTCAAAGAGAGTGAGATGCCAGCTCCTTTCATTCAGTCAGTAGCTTCAATCATTTCTGGACGTTTTTCAATGGCAAAAATCAATGAATATTGTAAATGCACAAACAGTAATTTCTCTGCATTGCAAGGTGCAATTCTGAAATTTTTTGCTTTTTCCTGCTCCTCTTAGCATGATAAAGAAGATTCAAAGAGAGTGAGATGTCAGCTCCTTTCATTCAGTCAGTAGCTTCAAACATTTCTGGTATATGAATAACATGATGTTTTTCAATGGCAAAAATCAATGAATATTGTAAATGCACAAACAGTAATTTCTCCGCATTGCAAGGTGCATTCTGAAATTTTTTGCTTTTTCCTGCTCCTCTTAGCATGATAAAGAATATTCAAAGAGAGTGAGATGCCAGCTCCTTTCATTCAGTCAGTAGCTTCAATCATTTCTGGACGTTTTTCAATGGCAAAAATCAATGAATATTGTAAATGCACAAACAGTAATTTCTCTGCATTGCAAGGTGCAATTCTGAAATTTTTTGCTTTTTCCTGCTCCTCTTAGCATGATAAAGAAGATTCAAAGAGAGTGAGATGCCAGCTCCTTTCGTTCAGTCAGTAGCTTCAATCATTTCTGGACGTTTTTCAATGGCAAAAATCATTGAATATTATAAATGCACAAACAGTAATTTCTCCGCATAGCAAGGTGCAATTCTGAAATTTTTTACTTTTTCCTGCTCCTCTTAGCATGATAAAGAAGATTCAAAGAGAGTGAGATGCCAGCTCCTTTCATTCAGTCAGTACCTTCAATCATTTCTGGACGTTTTTCAATGGCAAAAATCAATGAATATTGTAAATGCACAAACAGTAATTTCTCCGCATTGCAAGGTGCAAGTCTGAAATTTTTTGCTTTTTCCTGCTCCTCTTAGCATGATAAAGAAGATTCAAAGAGAGTGAGATGCCAGCTACTTTCATTCAGTCAGTAGCTTCAATCATTTCTGGACGTTTTTCAATGGTAAAAATCAATGAATATTGTAAATGCACAAACAGTAATTTCTCCACATTGCAAGGTGCAATTCTGAAATTTTTTGCTTTTTCCTGCTCCTCTTAGCATGATAAAGAAGATTCAAAGAGAGTGAGATGCCAGCTCCTTTCATTCAGTCAGTAGCTTCAAACATTTCTGGTATATGAATAACATGATGTTTTTCAATGGCAAAAATCAATGAATATTGTAAATGCACAAACAGTAATTTCTCCGCATTGCAAGGTGCAATTCTGAAATTTTTTGCTTTTTCCTGCTCCTCTTAGCATGATAAAGAAGATTCAAAGAGAGTGAGATGCCAGCTCCTTTCATTCAGTCAGTAGCTTCAATCATTTCTGGACGTTTTTCAATGGCAAAATCAATGAATATTGTAAATGCACAAACAGTAATTTCTCTGCATTGCAAGGTGCAATTCTGAAATTTTTTGCTTTTTCCTGCTCCTCTTAGCATGATAAAGAAGATTCAAAGAGAGTGAGATGTCAGCTCCTTTCATTCAGTCAGTAGCTTCAAACATTTCTGGTATATGAATAACATGATGTTTTTCAATGGCAAAAATCAATGAATATTGTAAATGCACAAACAGTAATTTCTCCGCATTGCAAGGTGCAATTCTGAAATTTTTTGCTTTTTCCTGCTCCTCTTAGCATGATAAAGAATATTCAAAGAGAGTGAGATGCCAGCTCCTTTCATTCAGTCAGTAGCTTCAATCATTTCTGGACGTTTTTCAATGGCAAAAATCAATGAATATTGTAAATGCACAAACAGTAATTTCTCTGCATTGCAAGGTGCAATTCTGAAATTTTTTGCTTTTTCCTGCTCCTCTTAGCATGATAAAGAAGATTCAAAGAGAGTGAGATGCCAGCTCCTTTCGTTCAGTCAGTAGCTTCAATCATTTCTGGACGTTTTTCAATGGCAAAAATCATTGAATATTATAAATGCACAAACAGTAATTTCTCCGCATAGCAAGGTGCAATTCTGAAATTTTTTACTTTTTCCTGCTCCTCTTAGCATGATAAAGAAGATTCAAAGAGAGTGAGATGCCAGCTCCTTTCATTCAGTCAGTAGCTTCAATCATTTCTGGTATATGAATAACATGATGTTTTTCAATGGCAAAAATCAATGAATATTGTAAATGCACAAACAGTAATTTCTCCGCATTGCAAGGTGCAATTCTGAAATTTTTTGCTTTTTCCTGCTCCTCTTAGCATGATAAAGAAGATTCAAAGAGAGTGAGATGCCAGCTCCTTTCATTCAGTCAGTAGCTTCAATCATTTCTGGACGTTTTTCAATGGCAAAAATCAATGAATATTGTAAATGCACAAACAGTAATTTCTCCGCATTGCAAGGTGCAATTCTGAAATTTTTTGGTTTTTCCTGCTCCTCTTAGCATGATAAAGAAGATTCAAAGAGAGTGAGATGCCAGCTACTTTCATTCAGTCAGTAGCTTCAAACATTTCTGGTATATGAATAACATAATGTTTTTCAATGGCAAAAATCAATGAATATTGTAAATGCACAAACAGTAATTTCTCCGCATTGCAAGGTGCAAGTCTGAAATTTTTTGCTTTTTCCTGCTCCTCTTAGCATGATAAAGAAGATTCAAAGAGAGTGAGATGCCAGCTACTTTCATTCAGTCAGTAGCTTCAATCATTTCTGGACGTTTTTCAATGGTAAAAATCAATGAATATTGTAAATGCACAAACAGTAATTTCTCCACATTGCAAGGTGCAATTCTGAAATTTTTTGCTTTTTCCTGCTCCTCTTAGCATGATAAAGAAGATTCAAAGAGAGTGAGATGCCAGCTCCTTTCATTCAGTCAGTAGCTTCAAACATTTCTGGTATATGAATAACATGATGTTTTTCAATGGCAAAAATCAATGAATATTGTAAATGCACAAACAGTAATTTCTCCGCATTGCAAGGTGCAATTCTGAAATTTTTTGCTTTTTCCTGCTCCTCTTAGCATGATAAAGAACATTCAAAGAGAGTGAGATGCCAGCTCCTTTCATTCAGTCAGTAGCTTCAATCATTTCTGGATGTTTTTCAATGGCAAAAATCAATGAATATTGTAAATGCACAAACAGTAATTTCTCCGCATTGCAAGGTGCAATTCTGAAATTTTTTGCTTTTTCCTGCTCCTCTTAGCATGATAAAGAAGATTCAAAGAGAGTGAGATGCCAGCTCCTTTCATTCAGTCAGTACCTTCAATCATTTCTGGACGTTTTTCAATGGCAAAAATCAATGAATATTGTAAATGCACAAACAGTAATTTCTCCGCATTGCAAGGTGCAATTCTGAAATTTTTTGCTTTTTCCCGCTCCTCTTAGCATGATAAAGAAGATTCAAAGAGAGTGAGGTGCCAGCTCCTTTCATTCAGTCAGTAGCTTCAAACATTTCTGGTATATGAATAACATGTTTTTCAATGGCAAAAATCAATGAATATTGTAAATGCACAAACAGTAATTTCTCCGCATTGCAAGGTGCAATTCTGAAATTTTTTGATTTTTCCTGCTCCTCTTAGCATGATAAAGAAGATTCAAAGAGAGTGAGATGCCAGCTCCTTTCATTCAGTCAGTAGCTTCAATCATTTCTGGACGTTTTTCAATGGCAAAAATCAATGAATATTGTAAATGCACAAACAGTAATTTCTCCGCATTGCAAGGTGCAATTCTGAAATTTTTTGCTTTTTCCTGCTCCTCTTAGCATGATAAAGAAGATTCAAAGAGAGTGAGATGCCAGCTCCTTTCATTCAGTCAGTAGCTTCAAACATTTCTGGTATATGAATAACATGATGTTTTTCAATGGCAAAAATCAATGAATATTGTAAATGCACAAACAGTAATTTCTCCGCATTGCAAGGTGCAATTCTGAAATTTTTTGCTTTTTCCTGCTCCTCTTAGCATGATAAAGAAGATTCAAAGAGAGTGAGATGCCAGCTCCTTTCATTCAGTCAGTAGCTTCAAACATTTCTGGTATATGAATAAAATGATGTTTTTCAATGGCAAAAATCAATGAATATTGTAAATGCACAAACAGTAATTTCTCCGCATTGCAAGGTGCAAGTCTGAAATTTTTTGCTTTTTCCTGCTCCTCTTAGCATGATAAAGAAGATTCAAAGAGAGTGAGATGCCAGCTACTTTCATTCAGTCAGTAGCTTCAATCATTTCTGGACGTTTTTCAATGGTAAAAATCAATGAATATTGTAAATGCACAAACAGTAATTTCTCCACATTGCAAGGTGCAATTCTGAAATTTTTTGCTTTTTCCTGCTCCTCTTAGCATGATAAAGAAGATTCAAAGAGAGTGAGATGCCAGCTCCTTTCATTCAGTCAGTAGCTTCAAACATTTCTGGTATATGAATAACATGATGTTTTTCAATGGCAAAAATCAATGAATATTGTAAATGCACAAACAGTAATTTCTCCGCATTGCAAGGTGCAATTCTGAAATTTTTTGCTTTTTCCTGCTCCTCTTAGCATGATAAAGAAGATTCAAAGAGAGTGAGATGCCAGCTCCTTTCATTCAGTCAGTAGCTTCAATCATTTCTGGACGTTTTTCAATGGCAAAAATCAATGAATATTGTAAATGCACAAACAGTAATTTCTCCGCATTGCAAGGTGCAATTCTGAAATTTTTTGGTTTTTCCTGCTCCTCTTAGCATGATAAAGAAGATTCAAAGAGAGTGAGATGCCAGCTACTTTCATTCAGTCAGTAGCTTCAAACATTTCTGGTATATGAATAACATAATGTTTTTCAATGGCAAAAATCAATGAATATTGTAAATGCACAAACAGTAATTTCTCCGCATTGCAAGGTGCAAGTCTGAAATTTTTTGCTTTTTCCTGCTCCTCTTAGCATGATAAAGAAGATTCAAAGAGAGTGAGATGCCAGCTACTTTCATTCAGTCAGTAGCTTCAATCATTTCTGGACGTTTTTCAATGGTAAAAATCAATGAATATTGTAAATGCACAAACAGTAATTTCTCCACATTGCAAGGTGCAATTCTGAAATTTTTTGCTTTTTCCTGCTCCTCTTAGCATGATAAAGAAGATTCAAAGAGAGTGAGATGCCAGCTCCTTTCATTCAGTCAGTAGCTTCAAACATTTCTGGTATATGAATAACATGATGTTTTTCAATGGCAAAAATCAATGAATATTGTAAATGCACAAACAGTAATTTCTCCGCATTGCAAGGTGCAATTCTGAAATTTTTTGCTTTTTCCTGCTCCTCTTAGCATGATAAAGAACATTCAAAGAGAGTGAGATGCCAGCTCCTTTCATTCAGTCAGTAGCTTCAATCATTTCTGGATGTTTTTCAATGGCAAAAATCAATGAATATTGTAAATGCACAAACAGTAATTTCTCCGCATTGCAAGGTGCAATTCTGAAATTTTTTGCTTTTTCCTGCTCCTCTTAGCATGATAAAGAAGATTCAAAGAGAGTGAGATGCCAGCTCCTTTCATTCAGTCAGTACCTTCAATCATTTCTGGACGTTTTTCAATGGCAAAAATCAATGAATATTGTAAATGCACAAACAGTAATTTCTCCGCATTGCAAGGTGCAATTCTGAAATTTTTTGCTTTTTCCCGCTCCTCTTAGCATGATAAAGAAGATTCAAAGAGAGTGAGGTGCCAGCTCCTTTCATTCAGTCAGTAGCTTCAAACATTTCTGGTATATGAATAACATGTTTTTCAATGGCAAAAATCAATGAATATTGTAAATGCACAAACAGTAATTTCTCCGCATTGCAAGGTGCAATTCTGAAATTTTTTGATTTTTCCTGCTCCTCTTAGCATGATAAAGAAGATTCAAAGAGAGTGAGATGCCAGCTCCTTTCATTCAGTCAGTAGCTTCAATCATTTCTGGACGTTTTTCAATGGCAAAAATCAATGAATATTGTAAATGCACAAACAGTAATTTCTCCGCATTGCAAGGTGCAATTCTGAAATTTTTTGCTTTTTCCTGCTCCTCTTAGCATGATAAAGAAGATTCAAAGAGAGTGAGATGCCAGCTCCTTTCATTCAGTCAGTAGCTTCAAACATTTCTGGTATATGAATAACATGATGTTTTTCAATGGCAAAAATCAATGAATATTGTAAATGCACAAACAGTAATTTCTCCGCATTGCAAGGTGCAATTCTGAAATTTTTTGCTTTTTCCTGCTCCTCTTAGCATGATAAAGAAGATTCAAAGAGAGTGAGATGCCAGCTCCTTTCATTCAGTCAGTAGCTTCAAACATTTCTGGTATATGAATAAAATGATGTTTTTCAATGGCAAAAATCAATGAATATTGTAAATGCACAAACAGTAATTTCTCCGCATTGCAAGGTGCAAGTCTGAAATTTTTTGCTTTTTCCTGCTCCTCTTAGCATGATAAAGAAGATTCAAAGAGAGTGAGATGCCAGCTACTTTCATTCAGTCAGTAGCTTCAATCATTTCTGGACGTTTTTCAATGGTAAAAATCAATGAATATTGTAAATGCACAAACAGTAATTTCTCCACATTGCAAGGTGCAATTCTGAAATTTTTTGCTTTTTCCTGCTCCTCTTAGCATGATAAAGAAGATTCAAAGAGAGTGAGATGCCAGCTCCTTTCATTCAGTCAGTAGCTTCAAACATTTCTGGTATATGAATAACATGATGTTTTTCAATGGCAAAAATCAATGAATATTGTAAATGCACAAACAGTAATTTCTCCGCATTGCAAGGTGCAATTCTGAAATTTTTTGCTTTTTCCTGCTCCTCTTAGCATGATAAAGAAGATTCAAAGAGAGTGAGATGCCAGCTCCTTTCATTCAGTCAGTAGCTTCAATCATTTCTGGATGTTTTTCAATGGCAAAAATCAATGAATATTGTAAATGCACAAACTGTAATTTCTCCGCATTGCAAGGTGCAATTCTGAAATTTTTTGCTTTTTCCTGCTCCTCTTAGCATGTTAAAGAAGATTCAAAGAGAGTGAGATGCCAGCTCCTTTCATTCAGTCAGTAGCTTCAATCATTTCTGGACGTTTTTCAGTGGCAAAAATCAATGAATATTGTAAATGCACAAACAGTAATTTCTCCGCATTGCAAGGTGCAATTCTGAAATTTTTTGCTTTTTCCTGCTCCTCTTAGCATGATAAAGAAGATTCAAAGAGAGTGAGATGCCAGCTCCTTTCATTCAGTCAGTACCTTCAATCATTTCTGGACGTTTTTCAATGGCAAAAATCAATGAATATTGTAAATGCACAAACAGTAATTTCTCCGCATTGCAAGGTGCAAGTCTGAAATTTTTTGCTTTTTCCTGCTCCTCTTAGCATGATAAAGAAGATTCAAAGAGAGTGAGATGCCAGCTACTTTCATTCAGTCAGTAGCTTCAATCATTTCTGGACGTTTTTCAATGGTAAAAATCAATGAATATTGTAAATGCACAAACAGTAATTTCTCCACATTGCAAGGTGCAATTCTGAAATTTTTTGCTTTTTCCTGCTCCTCTTAGCATGATAAAGAAGATTCAAAGAGAGTGAGATGCCAGCTCCTTTCATTCAGTCAGTAGCTTCAAACATTTCTGGTATATGAAGAACATGATGTTTTTCAATGGCAAAAATCAATGAATATTGTAAATGCACAAACAGTAATTTCTCCGCATTGCAAGGTGCAATTCTGAAATTTTTTGCTTTTTCCTGCTCCTCTTAGCATGATAAAGAAGATTCAAAGAGAGTGAGATGCCAGCTCCTTTCATTCAGTCAGTAGCTTCAATCATTTCTGGATGTTTTTCAATGGCAAAAATCAATGAATATTGTAAATGCACAAACTGTAATTTCTCCGCATTGCAAGGTGCAATTCTGAAATTTTTTGCTCTTTCCTGCTCCTCTTAGCATGATAAAGAAGATTCAAAGAGAGTGAGATGCCAGCTCCTTTCATTCAGTCAGTAGCTTCAATCATTTCTGGACGTTTTTCAATGGCAAAAATCAATGAATATTGTAAATGCACAAACAGTAATTTCTCCGCATTGCAAGGTGCAATTCTGAAATTTTTTGCTTTTTCCTGCTCCTCTTAGCATGATAAAGAAGATTCAAAGAGAGTGAGATGCCAGCTCCTTTCATTCAGTCAGTACCTTCAATCATTTCTGGACGTTTTTCAATGGCAAAAATCAATGAATATTGTAAATGCACAAACAGTAATTTCTCCGCATTGCAAGGTGCAATTCTGAAATTTTTTGCTTTTTCCCGCTCCTCTTAGCATGATAAAGAAGATTCAAAGAGAGTGAGGTGCCAGCTCCTTTCATTCAGTCAGTAGCTTCAAACATTTCTGGTATATGAATAACATGTTTTTCAATGGCAAAAATCAATGAATATTGTAAATGCACAAACAGTAATTTCTCCGCATTGCAAGGTGCAATTCTGAAATTTTTTGATTTTTCCTGCTCCTCTTAGCATGATAAAGAAGATTCAAAGAGAGTGAGATGCCAGCTCCTTTCATTCAGTCAGTAGCTTCAATCATTTCTGGACGTTTTTCAATGGCAAAAATCAATGAATATTGTAAATGCACAAACAGTAATTTCTCCGCATTGCAAGGTGCAATTCTGAAATTTTTTGCTTTTTCCTGCTCCTCTTAGCATGATAAAGAAGATTCAAAGAGAGTGAGATGCCAGCTCCTTTCATTCAGTCAGTAGCTTCAAACATTTCTGGTATATGAATAACATGATGTTTTTCAATGGCAAAAATCAATGAATATTGTAAATGCACAAACAGTAATTTCTCCGCATTGCAAGGTGCAATTCTGAAATTTTTTGCTTTTTCCTGCTCCTCTTAGCATGATAAAGAAGATTCAAAGAGAGTGAGATGCCAGCTCCTTTCATTCAGTCAGTAGCTTCAAACATTTCTGGTATATGAATAACATGATGTTTTTCAATGGCAAAAATCAATGAATATTGTAAATGCACAAACAGTAATTTCTCCGCATTGCAAGGTGCAAGTCTGAAATTTTTTGCTTTTTACTGCTCCTCTTAGCATGATAAAGAAGATTCAAAGAGAGTGAGATGCCAGCTACTTTCATTCAGTCAGTAGCTTCAATCATTTCTGGACGTTTTTCAATGGTAAAAATCAATGAATATTGTAAATGCACAAACAGTAATTTCTCCACATTGCAAGGTGCAATTCTGAAATTTTTTGCTTTTTCCTGCTCCTCTTAGCATGATAAAGAAGATTCAAAGAGAGTGAGATGCCAGCTCCTTTCATTCAGTCAGTAGCTTCAAACATTTCTGGTATATGAATAACATGTTTTTCAATGGTAAAAATCAATGAATATTGTAAATGCACAAACAGTAATTTCTCCGCAATGCAAGGTGCAATTCTGAAATTTTTTGCTTTTTCCCGCTCCTCTTAGCATGATAAAGAAGATTCAAAGAGAGTGAGGTGCCAGCTCCTTTCATTCAGTCAGTAGCTTCAAACATTTCTGGTATATGAATAACATGTTTTTCAATGGCAAAAATCAATGAATATTGTAAATGCACAAACAGTAATTTCTCCGCATTGCAAGGTGCAATTCTGAAATTTTTGATTTTTCCTGCTCCTCTTAGCATGATAAAGAAAATTCAAAGAGAGTGAGATGCCGGCTCCTTTCATTCAGTCAGTAGCTTCAATCATTTCTGGACGTTTTTCAATGGCAAAAATCAATGAATATTGTAAATGCACAAACAGTAATTTCTCCGCATTGCAAGGTGCAATTCTGAAATTTTTTGCTTTTTCCTGCTCCTCTTAGCATGATAAAGAAGATTCAAAGAGAGTGAGATGCCAGCTCCTTTCATTCAGTCAGTAGCTTCAAACATTTCTGGTATATGAATAACATGATGTTTTTCAATGGCAAAAATCAATGAATATTGTAAATGCACAAACAGTAATTTCTCCGCATTGCAAGGTGCAATTCTGAAATTTTTTGCTTTTTCCTGCTCCTCTTAGCATGATAAAGAAGATTCAAAGAGAGTGAGATGCCAGCTCCTTTCATTCAGTCAGTAGCTTCAAACATTTCTGGTATATGAATAACATGATGTTTTTCAATGGCAAAAATCAATGAATATTGTAAATGCACAAACAGTAATTTCTCCGCATTGCAAGGTGCAAGTCTGAAATTTTTTGCTTTTTCCTGCTCCTCTTAGCATGATAAAGAAGATTCAAAGACAGTGAGATGCCAGCTACTTTCATTCAGTCAGTAGCTTCAATCATTTCTGGACGTTTTTCAATGGTAAAAATCAATGAATATTGTAAATGCACAAACAGTAATTTCTCCACATTGCAAGGTGCAATTCTGAAATTTTTTGCTTTTTCCTGCTCCTCTTAGCATGATAAAGAAGATTCAAAGAGAGTGAGATGCCAGCTCCTTTCATTCAGTCAGTAGCTTCAAACATTTCTGGTATATGAATAACATGAAGTTTTTCAATGGCAAAAATCAATGAATATTGTAAATGCACAAACAGTAATTTCTCCGCATTGCAAGGTGCAATTCTGAAATTTTTTGCTTTTTCCTGCTCCTCTTAGCATGATAAAGAAGATTCAAAGAGAGTGACATGCCAGCTCCTTTCATTCAGTCAGTAGCTTCAATCATTTCTGGATGTTTTTCAATGGCAAAAATCAATGAATATTGTAAATGCACAAACTGTAATTTCTCCGCATTGCAAGGTGCAATTCTGAAATTTTTTGCTTTTTCCTGCTCCTCTTAGTATGATAAAGAAGATTCAAAGAGAGTGAGATGCCAGCTCCTTTCATTCAGTCAGTAGCTTCAATCATTTCTGGACGTTTTTCAGTGGCAAAAATCAATGAATATTGTAAATGCACAAACAGTAATTTCTCCGCATTGCAAGGTGCAATTCTGAAATTTTTTGCTTTTTCCCGCTCCTCTTAGCATGATAAAGAAGATACAAAGAGAGTGATGTGCCAGCTCCTTTCATTCAGTCAGTAGCTTCAAACATTTCTGGTATATGAATAACATGTTTTTCAATGGCAAAAATCAATGAATATTGTAAATGCACAAACAGTAATTTCTCCGCATTGCAAGGTGCAATTCTGAAATTTTTTGATTTTTCCTGCTCCTCTTAGCATGATAAAGAAGATTCAAAGAGAGTGAGATGCCAGCTCCTTTCATTCAGTCAGTAGCTTCAATCATTTCTGGACGTTTTTCAATGGCAAAAATCAATGAATATTGTAAATGCACAAACAGTAATTTCTCCGCATTGCAAGGTGCAATTCTGAAATTTTTTGCTTTTTCCTGCTCCTCTTAGCATGATAAAGAAGATTCAAAGAGAGTGAGATGCCAGCTCCTTTCATTCAGTCAGTAGCTTCAAACATTTCTGGTATATGAATAACATGATGTTTTTCAATGGCAAAAATCAATGAATATTGTAAATGCACAAACAGTAATTTCTCCGCATTGCAAGGTGCAAGTCTGAAATTTTTTGCTTTTTCCTGCTCCTCTTAGCATGATAAAGAAGATTCAAAGAGAGTGAGATGCCAGTTACTTTCATTCAGTCAGTAGCTTCAATCATTTCTGGACGTTTTTCAATGGTAAAAATCAATGAATATTGTAAATGCACAAACAGTAATTTCTCCACATTGCAAGGTGCAATTCTGAAATTTTTTGCTTTTTCCTGCTCCTCTTAGCATGATAAAGAAGATTCAAAGAGAGTGAGATGCCAGCTCCTTTCATTCAGTCAGTAGCGTCAAACATTTCTGGTATATGAATAACATGATGTTTTTCAATGGCAAAAATCAATGAATATTGTAAATGCACAAACAGTAATTTCTCCGCATTGCAAGGTGCAATTCTGAAATTTTTTGCTTTTTCCTGCTCCTCTTAGCATGATAAAGAAGATTCAAAGAGAGTGAGATGCCAGCTCCTTTCATTCAGTCAGTAGCTTCAAACATTTCTGGTATATGAATAACATGATGTTTTTCAATGGCAAAAATCAATGAATATTGTAAATGCACAAACAGTAATTTCTCCGCATTGCAAGGTGCAATTCTGAAATTTTTTGCTTTTTCCTGCTCCTCTTAGCATGATAAAGAAGATTCAAAGAGAGTGAGATGCCAGCTCCTTTCATTCAGTCAGTAGCTTCAATCATTTCTGGATGTTTTTCAATGGCAAAAATCAATGAATATTGTAAATGCACAAACAGTAATTTCTCCGCATTGCAAGGTGCAAGTCTGAAATTTTTTGCTTTTTCCTGCTCCTCTTAGCATGATAAAGAAGATTCAAAGAGAGTGAGATGTCAGCTCCTTTCATTCAGTCAGTAGCTTCAAACATTTCTGGTATATGAATAACATGATGTTTTTCAATGGCAAAAATCAATGAATATTGTAAATGCACAAACAGTAATTTCTCCGCATTGCAAGGTGCAATTCTGAAATTTTTTGCTTTTTCCTGCTCCTCTTAGCATGATAAAGAAGATTCAAAGAGAGTGAGATGCCAGCTCCTTTCATTCAGTCAGTAGCTTCAATCATTTCTGGATGTTTTTCAATGGCAAAAATCAATGAATATTGTAAATGCACAAACAGTAATTTCTCCGCATTGCAAGGTGCAATTCTGAAATTTTTTGATTTTTCCTGCTCCTCTTAGCATGATAAAGAAAATTCAAAGAGAGTGAGATGCCGGCTCCTTTCATTCAGTCAGTAGCTTCAATCATTTCTGGACGTTTTTCAATGGCAAAAATCAATGAATATTGTAAATGCACAAACAGTAATTTCTCCGCATTGCAAGGTGCAATTCTGAAATTTTTTGCTTTTTCCTGCTCCTCTTAGCATGATAAAGAAGATTCAAAGAGAGTGAGATGCCAGCTCCTTTCATTCAGTCAGTAGCTTCAAACATTTCTGGTATATGAATAACATGATGTTTTTCAATGGCAAAAATCAATGAATATTGTAAATGCACAAACAGTAATTTCTCCGCATTGCAAGGTGCAATTCTGAAATTTTTTGCTTTTTCCTGCTCCTCTTAGCATGATAAAGAAGATTCAAAGAGAGTGAGATGCCAGCTCCTTTCATTCAGTCAGTAGCTTCAAACATTTCTGGTATATGAATAACATGATGTTTTTCAATGGCAAAAATCAATGAATATTGTAAATGCACAAACAGTAATTTCTCCGCATTGCAAGGTGCAAGTCTGAAATTTTTTGCTTTTTCCTGCTCCTCTTAGCATGATAAAGAAGATTCAAAGACAGTGAGATGCCAGCTACTTTCATTCAGTCAGTAGCTTCAATCATTTCTGGACGTTTTTCAATGGTAAAAATCAATGAATATTGTAAATGCACAAACAGTAATTTCTCCACATTGCAAGGTGCAATTCTGAAATTTTTTGCTTTTTCCTGCTCCTCTTAGCATGATAAAGAAGATTCAAAGAGAGTGAGATGCCAGCTCCTTTCATTCAGTCAGTAGCTTCAAACATTTCTGGTATATGAATAACATGATGTTTTTCAATGGCAAAAATCAATGAATATTGTAAATGCACAAACAGTAATTTCTCCGCATTGCAAGGTGCAATTCTGAAATTTTTTGCTTTTTCCTGCTCCTCTTAGCATGATAAAGAAGATTCAAAGAGAGTGACATGCCAGCTCCTTTCATTCAGTCAGTAGCTTCAATCATTTCTGGATGTTTTTCAATGGCAAAAATCAATGAATATTGTAAATGCACAAACTGTAATTTCTCCGCATTGCAAGGTGCAATTCTGAAATTTTTTGCTTTTTCCTGCTCCTCTTAGTATGATAAAGAAGATTCAAAGAGAGTGAGATGCCAGCTCCTTTCATTCAGTCAGTAGCTTCAATCATTTCTGGACGTTTTTCAGTGGCAAAAATCAATGAATATTGTAAATGCACAAACAGTAATTTCTCCGCATTGCAAGGTGCAATTCTGAAATTTTTTGCTTTTTCCCGCTCCTCTTAGCATGATAAAGAAGATACAAAGAGAGTGATGTGCCAGCTCCTTTCATTCAGTCAGTAGCTTCAAACATTTCTGGTATATGAATAACATGTTTTTCAATGGCAAAAATCAATGAATATTGTAAATGCACAAACAGTAATTTCTCCGCATTGCAAGGTGCAATTCTGAAATTTTTTGATTTTTCCTGCTCCTCTTAGCATGATAAAGAAGATTCAAAGAGAGTGAGATGCCAGCTCCTTTCATTCAGTCAGTAGCTTCAATCATTTCTGGACGTTTTTCAATGGCAAAAATCAATGAATATTGTAAATGCACAAACAGTAATTTCTCCGCATTGCAAGGTGCAATTCTGAAATTTTTTGCTTTTTCCTGCTCCTCTTAGCATGATAAAGAAGATTCAAAGAGAGTGAGATGCCAGCTCCTTTCATTCAGTCAGTAGCTTCAAACATTTCTGGTATATGAATAACATGATGTTTTTCAATGGCAAAAATCAATGAATATTGTAAATGCACAAACAGTAATTTCTCCGCATTGCAAGGTGCAAGTCTGAAATTTTTTGCTTTTTCCTGCTCCTCTTAGCATGATAAAGAAGATTCAAAGAGAGTGAGATGCCAGTTACTTTCATTCAGTCAGTAGCTTCAATCATTTCTGGACGTTTTTCAATGGTAAAAATCAATGAATATTGTAAATGCACAAACAGTAATTTCTCCACATTGCAAGGTGCAATTCTGAAATTTTTTGCTTTTTCCTGCTCCTCTTAGCATGATAAAGAAGATTCAAAGAGAGTGAGATGCCAGCTCCTTTCATTCAGTCAGTAGCTTCAAACATTTCTGGTATATGAATAACATGATGTTTTTCAATGGCAAAAATCAATGAATATTGTAAATGCACAAACAGTAATTTCTCCGCATTGCAAGGTGCAATTCTGAAATTTTTTGCTTTTTCCTGCTCCTCTTAGCATGATAAAGAAGATTCAAAGAGAGTGAGATGCCAGCTCCTTTCATTCAGTCAGTAGCTTCAAACATTTCTGGTATATGAATAACATGATGTTTTTCAATGGCAAAAATCAATGAATATTGTAAATGCACAAACAGTAATTTCTCCGCATTGCAAGGTGCAAGTCTGAAATTTTTTGCTTTTTCCTGCTCCTCTTAGCATGATAAAGAAGATTCAAAGAGAGTGAGATGCCAGTTACTTTCATTCAGTCAGTAGCTTCAATCATTTCTGGACGTTTTTCAATGGTAAAAATCAATGAATATTGTAAATGCACAAACAGTAATTTCTCCACATTGCAAGGTGCAATTCTGAAATTTTTTGCTTTTTCCTGCTCCTCTTAGCATGATAAAGAAGATTCAAAGAGAGTGAGATGCCAGCTCCTTTCATTCAGTCAGTAGCTTCAAACATTTCTGGTATATGAATAACATGATGTTTTTCAATGGCAAAAATCAATGAATATTGTAAATGCACAAACAGTAATTTCTCCGCATTGCAAGGTGCAATTCTGAAATTTTTTGCTTTTTCCTGCTCCTCTTAGCATGATAAAGAAGATTCAAAGAGAGTGAGATGCCAGCTCCTTTCATTCAGTCAGTAGCTTCAAACATTTCTGGTATATGAATAACATGATGTTTTTCAATGGCAAAAATCAATGAATATTGTAAATGCACAAACAGTAATTTCTCCGCATTGCAAGGTGCAATTCTGAAATTTTTTGCTTTTTCCTGCTCCTCTTAGCATGATAAAGAAGATTCAAAGAGAGTGAGATGCCAGCTCCTTTCATTCAGTCAGTAGCTTCAATCATTTCTGGATGTTTTTCAATGGCAAAAATCAATGAATATTGTAAATGCACAAACAGTAATTTCTCCGCATTGCAAGGTGCAATTCTGAAATTTTTTGCTTTTTCCTGCTCCTCTTAGCATGATAAAGAAGATTCAAAGAGAGTGAGATGTCAGCTCCTTTCATTCAGTCAGTAGCTTCAAACATTTCTGGTATATGAATAACATGATGTTTTTCAATGGCAAAAATCAATGAATATTGTAAATGCACAAACAGTAATTTCTCCGCATTGCAAGGTGCAATTCTGAAATTTTTTGCTTTTTCCTGCTCCTCTTAGCATGATAAAGAAGATTCAAAGAGAGTGAGATGCCAGCTCCTTTCATTCAGTCAGTAGCTTCAATCATTTCTGGATGTTTTTCAATGGCAAAAATCAATGAATATTGTAAATGCACAAACAGTAATTTCTCCGCATTGCAAGGTGCAATTCTGAAATTTTTTGCTTTTTCCTGCTCCTCTTAGCATGATAAAGAAGATTCAAAGAGAGTGAGATGCCAGCTCCTTTCGTTCAGTCAGTAGCTTCAATCATTTCTGGACGTTTTTCAATGGCAAAAATCATTGAATATTATAAATGCACAAACAGTAATTTCTCCGCATTGCAAGGTGCAATTCTGAAATTTTTTACTTTTTCCTGCTCCTCTTAGCATGATAAAGAAGATTCAAAGAGAGTGAGATGCCAGCTCCTTTCATTCAGTCAGTAGCTTCAATCATTTCTGGTATATGAATAACATGATGTTTTTCAATGGCAAAAATCAATGAATATTGTAAATGCACAAACAGTAATTTCTCCGCATTGCAAGGTGCAATTCTGAAATTTTTTGCTTTTTCCTGCTCCTCTTAGCATGATAAAGAAGATTCAAAGAGAGTGAGATGCCAGCTCCTTTCATTCAGTCAGTAGCATCAATCATTTCTGGACGTTTTTCAATGGCAAAAATCAATGAATATTGTAAATGCACAAACTGTAATTTCTCCGCATTGCAAGGTGCAATTCTGAAATTTTTTGCTTTTTCCTGCTCCTCTTAGCATGATAAACAAGATTCAAAGAGAGTGAGATGCCAGTTCCTTTCATTCAGTCAGTAGCTTCAATCATTTCTGGATGTTTTTCAATGGCAAAAATCAATGAATATTGTAAATGCACAAACAGTAATTTCTCCGCATTGCAAGGTGCAATTCTGAAATTTTTTGCTTTTTCCTGCTCCTCTTAGCATGATAAAGAAGATTCAAAGAGAGTGAGATGCCAGCTCTTTTCATTCAGTCAGTAGCTTCAATCATTTCTGGACGTTTTTCAATGGCAAAAATCAATGAATATTGTAAATTCACAAACAGTAATTTCTCCGCATTGCAAGGTGCAATTCTGAAATTTTTTGCTTTTTCCTGCTCCTCTTAGCATGATAAAGAAGATTCAAAGAGAGTGAGATGCCAGCTCCTTTCATTCAGTCAGTAGCTTCAAACATTTCTGGTATATGAATAACATAATGTTTTTCAATGGCAAAAATCAATGAATATTGTAAATGCACAAACAGTAATTTCTCCGCATTGCAAGGTGCAATTCTGAAATTTTTTGCTTTTTCCTGCTCCTCTTAGCATGATAAAGAAGATTCAAAGAGAGTGAGATGCCAGCTCCTTTCGTTCAGTCAGTAGCTTCAATCATTTCTGGACGTTTTTCAATGGCAAAAATCATTGAATATTATAAATGCACAAACAGTAATTTCTCCGCATTGCAAGGTGCAATTCTGAAATTTTTTACTTTTTCCTGCTCCTCTTAGCATGATAAAGAAGATTCAAAGAGAGTGAGATGCCAGCTCCTTTCATTCAGTCAGTAGCTTCAATCATTTCTGGTATATGAATAACATGATGTTTTTCAATGGCAAAAATCAATGAATATTGTAAATGCACAAACAGTAATTTCTCCGCATTGCAAGGTGCAATTCTGAAATTTTTTGCTTTTTCCTGCTCCTCTTAGCATGATAAAGAAGATTCAAAGAGAGTGAGATGCCAGCTCCTTTCATTCAGTCAGTAGCTTCAATCATTTCTGGACGTTTTTCAATGGCAAAAATCAATGAATATTGTAAATGCACAAACAGTAATTTCTCCGCATTGCAAGGTGCAATTCTGAAATTTTTTGCTTTTTCCTGCTCCTCTTAGCATGATAAAGAAGATTCAAAGAGAGTGAGATGCCAGCTCCTTTCATTCAGTCAGTAGCTTCAATCATTTCTGGACGTTTTTCAATGGCAAAAATCAATGAATATTGTAAATGCACAAACAGTAATTTCTCCGCATTGCAAGGTGCAATTCTGAAATTTTTTGCTTTTTCCTGCTCCTCTTAGCATGATAAAGAAGATTCAAAGAGAGTGAGATGCCAGCTCCTTTCATTCAGTCAGTAGCTTCAATCATTTCTGGACGTTTTTCAATGGCAAAAATCAATGAATATTGTAAATGCACAAACAGTAATTTCTCCGCATTGCAAGGTGCAATTCTGAAATTTTTTACTTTTTCCTGCTCCTCTTAGCATGATAAAGAAGATTCAAAGAGAGTGAGATGCCAGCTCCTTTCATTCAGTCAGTAGCTTCAATCATTTCTGGTATATGAATAACATGATGTTTTTCAATCGCAAAAATCAATGAATATTGTAAATGTACAAACAGTAATTTCTCCGCATTGCAAGGTGCAATTCTGAAATTTTTTGCTTTTTCCTGCTCCGCTTAGCATGATAAAGAAGATTCAAAGAGAGTGAGATGCCAGCTCCTTTCATTCAGTCAGTAGCTTCAATCATTTCTGGATGTTTTTCAATGGCAAAAATCAATGAATATTGGAAATGCACAAACAGTAATTTCTCCGCATTGCAAGGTGCAATTCTGAAATTTTTTGCTTTTTCCTGCTCCTCTTAGCATGATAAAGAAGATTCAAAGAGAGTGAGATGCCAGCTCCTTTCCTTCAGTCAGTAGCTTCAATCATTTCTGGTATATGAATAACATGATGTTTTTCAATGGCAAAAATCAATGAATTTTGTAAATGCACAAACAGTAATTTCTCCGCATTGCAAAGCGCAATTCTGAATTTTTTTGCTTTTTCCTGCTCCTCTTAGCATGATAAAGAAGATTCAAAGAGAGTGAGATGCCAGCTCCTTTCGTTCAGTCAGTAGCTTCAATCATTTCTGGACATTTTTCAATGGCAAAAATCAATGAATATTGTAAATGCACAAACAGTAATTTCTCCGCATGGCAAGGTGCAATTCTGAAATTTTTTGCTTTTTCCTGCTCCTCTTAGCATGATAAAGAAGATTCAAAGAGAGTGAAATGCCAGCTCCTTTCATTCAGTCAGTAGCTTCAATCATTTCTGGACGTTTTTCAATGGCAAAAATCAATGAATATTGTAAATGCACAAACAGTAATTTCTCCGCATTGCAAGGTGCAATTCTGAAATTTTTTGCTTTTTCCTGCTCCTCTTAGCATGATAAAGAAGATTCAAAGAGAGTGAGATGCCAGCTCCTTTCATTCAGTCAGTAGCTTCAATCATTTCTGGACGTTTTTCAATGGCAAAAATCAATGAATATTGTAAATGCACAAACAGTAATTTCTCCGCATTGCAAGGTGCAATTCTGAAATTTTTTGCTTTTTCCTGCTCCTCTTAGCATGATAAAGAAGATTCAAAGAGAGTGAGATGCCAGCTCCTTTCCTTCAGTCAGTAGCGTCAATCATTTCTGGCATATGAATAACATGATGTTTTTCAATGGCAAAAATCAATGAATTTTGTAAATGCACAAACAGTAATTTCTCCGCATTGCAAGGCGCAATTCTGAAATTTTTTGCTTTTTCCTGCTCCTCTTAGCATGATAAAGAAGATTCAAAGAGAGTGAGATGCCAGCTCCTTTCATTCAGTCAGTAGCTTCAATCATTTCTGGACATTTTTCAATGGCAAAAATCAATGAATATTGTAAATGCACAAACAGTAATTTCTCCGCATTGCAAGGTGCAATTCTGAAATTTTTTGCTTTTTCCTGCTCCTCTTAGCATGATAAAGAAGATTCAAAGAGAGTGAGATGACAGCTCCTTTCATTCAGTCAGTAGCTTCAATCATTTCTGGACGTTTTTCAATGGCAAAAATCAATGAATATTGTAAATGCACAAACAGTAATTTCTCCGCATTGCAAGGTGCAATTCTGAAATTTTTCCTTTTTCCTGCTCCTCTTAGCATGATAAAGAAGATTCAAAGAGAGTGAGGTGCCAGCTCCTTTCATTCAGTCAGGAGCTTCAAACATTTCTGGTATATGAATAACATGTTTTTCAATGGCAAAAATCAATGAATATTGTAAATGCACAAACAGTAATTTCTCCGCATTGCAAGGTGCAATTCTGAAATTTTTTGCTTTTTCCTGCTCCTCTTAGCATGATAAAGAAGATTCAAAGAGAGTGAGATGCCAGCTCCTTTCATTCAGTCAGTAGCTTCAAACATTTCTGGACGTTTTTCAATGGCAAAAATCAATGAATATTGTAAATGCACAAACAGTAATTTCTCCGCATTGCAAGGTGCAATTCTGAAATTTTTTGTTTTTTCCTGCTCCTCTTAGCATGATAAAGAAGATTCAAAGAGAGTGAGATGCCAGCTCCTTTCATTCAGTCAGTAGCTTCAATCATTTCTGGACGTTTTTCAATGGCAAAAATCAATGAATATTGTAAATGCACAAACAGTAATTTCTCCGCATTGCAAGGTGCAATTCTGAAATTTTTTGCTTTTTCCTGCTCCTCTTAGCATGATAAACAAGATTCAAAGAGAGTGAGATGTCAGCTCCTTTCATTCAGTCAGTAGCTTCAATCATTTCTGGATGTTTTTCAATGGCAAAAATCATTGAATATTGTAAATGCACAAACAGTAATTTCTCCGCATTGCAAGGTGCAATTCTGAAATTTTTTACTTTTTCCTGCTCCTCTTAGCATGATAAAGAAGATTCAAAGAGAGTGAGATGCCAGCTCCTTTCATTCACTCAGTAGCTTCAATCATTTCTGGTATATGAATAACATGATGTTTTTCAATCGCAAAAATCAATGAATATTGTAAATGCACAAACAGTAATTTCTCCGCATTGCAAGGTGCAATTCTGAAATTTTTTGCTTTTTCCTGCTCCTCTTAGCATGATAAAGAAGATTCAAAGAGAGTGAGATGCCAGCTCCTTTCATTCAGTCAGTAGCTTCAATCATTTCTGGATGTTTTTCAATGGCAAAAATCAATGAATATTGTAAATGCACAAACAGTAATTTCTCCGCATTGCAAGGTGCAATTCTGAAATTTTTTGCTTTTTCCTGCTCCTCTTAGCATGATAAAGAAGATTCAAAGAGAGTGAGATGCCAGCTCCTTTCCTTCAGTCAGTAGCTTCAATCATTTCTGGTATATGAATAACATGATGTTTTTCAATGGCAAAAATCAATGAATTTTGTAAATGCACAAACATTAATTTCTCCGCATTGCAAGGCGCAATTCTGAAATTTTTTGCTTTTTCCTGCTCCTCTTAGCATGATAAAGAAGATTCAAAGAGAGTGAGATGCCAGCTCCTTTCATTCAGTCAGTAGCTTCAATCATTTCTGGACATTTTTCAATGGCAAAAATCAATGAATATTGTAAATGCACAAACAGTTTTTTCTCCGCATTGCAAGGTGCAATTCTGAAATTTTTTGCTTTTTCCTGCTCCTCTTAGCATGATAAAGAAGATTCAAAGAGAGTGAGATGCCAGCTCCTTTCATTCAGTCAGTAGCTTCAATCATTTCTGGACGTTTTTCAATGGCAAAAATCAATGAATATTGTAAATGCACAAACAGTAATTTCTCCGCATTGCAAGGTGCAATTCTGAAATTTTTTGCTTTTTCCTGCTCCTCTTAGCATGCTAAAGAATATTCAAAGAGAGTGAGATGCCAGCTCCTTTCATTCAGTCAGTACCTTCAATCATTTCTGGACGTTTTTCAATGGCAAAAATCAATGAATATTGTAAATGCACAAACAGTAATTTCTCCGCATTGCAAGGTGCAATTCTGAAATTTTCTGCTTTTTCCTGCTCCTCTTAGCATGATAAAGAAGATTCAAAGAGAGTGAGATGCCAGCTCCTTTCATTCAGTCAGTAGCTTCAATCATTTCTGGACGTTTTTCAATGGCAAAAATCAATGAATATTGTAAATGCACAAACTGTAATTTCTCCGCATTGCAAGGTGCAATTCTGAAATTTTTTGCTTTTTCCTGCTCCTCTTAGCATGATAAAGAAGATTCAAAGAGAGTGAGATGCCAGCTCCTTTCATTCAGTCAGTAGCTTCAATCATTTCTGGTATATGAATAACATGATGTTTTTCAATAGCAAAAATCAATGAATATTGTAAATGCACAAACAGTAATTTCTCCGCATTGCAAGGTGCAATTCTGAAATTTTTTGCTTTTTCCTGCTCCTCTTAGCATGATAAAGAAGATTCAAAGAGAGTGAGATGCCAGCTCCTTTCATTCAGTCAGTAGCTTCAATCATTTCTGGACGTTTTTCAATGGCAAAAATCAATGAATATTGTAAATGCACAAACAGTAATTTCTCCGCATTGCAAGGTGCAATTCTGAAATTTTTTGCTTTTTCCTGCTCCTCTTAGCATGATAAACAAGATTCAAAGAGAGTGAGATGCCAGCTCCTTTCATTCAGTCAGTAGCTTCAATCATTTCTGGACGTTTTTCAATGGCAAAAATCATTGAATATTGTAAATGCACAAACAGTAATTTCTCCGCATTGCAAGGTGCAATTCTGAAATTTTTTACTTTTTCCTGCTCCTCTTAGCATGATAAAGAAGATTCAAAGAGAGTGAGATGCCAGCTCCTTTCATTCAGTCTGTAGCTTCAATCATTTCTGGTATATTAATAACATGATGTTTTTCAATCGCAAAAATCAATGAATATTGTAAATGCACAAACAGTAATTTCTCCGCATTGCAAGGTGCAATTCTGAAATTTTTTGCTTTTTCCTGCTCCTCTTAGCATGATAAAGAAGATTCAAAGAGAGTGAGATGCCAGCTCCTTTCATTCAGTCAGTAGCTTCAATCATTTCTGGACGTTTTTCAATGGCAAAAATCAATGAATATTGTAAATGCACAAACAGTAATTTCTCCGCATTGCAAGGTGCAATTCTGAAATTTTTTGCTTTTTCCTGCTCCTCTTAGCATGATAAAGTAGATTCAAAGAGAGTGAGATGCCAGCTCCTTTCATTCAGTCAGTAGCTTCAATCATTTCTGGACGTTTTTCCATGGCAAAAATCAATGAATATTGTAAATGCACAAACAGTAATTTCTCCGCATTGCAAGGTGCAATTCTGAAATTTTTTGCTTTTTCCTGCTCCTCTTAGCATGATAAAGAAGATTCAAAGAGAGTGAGATGCCAGCTCCTTTCATTCAGTCAGTAGCTTCAATCATTTCTGGACGTTTTTCAATGGTAAAAATCAATGAATATTGTAAATGCACAAACAGTAATTTCTCCACATTGCAAGGTGCAATTCTGAAATTTTTTGCTTTTTCCTGCTCCTCTTAGCATGATAAAGAAGATTCAAAGAGAGTGAGATGCCAGCTCCTTTAATTCAGTCAGTAGCTTCAAACATTTCTGGTATATGAATAACATGATGTTTTTCAATGGCAAAAATCAATGAATATTGTAAATGCACAAACAGTAATTTCTCCGCATTGCAAGGAGCAAGTCTGAAATTTTTTGCTTTTTCCTGCTCCTCTTAGCATGATAAAGAAGATTCAAAGAGAGTGAGATGCCAGCTACTTTCATTCAGTCAGTAGCTTCAATCATTTCTGGACGTTTTTCAATGGTAAAAATCAATGAATATTGTAAATGCACAAACAGTAATTTCTCCACATTGCAAGGTGCAATTCTGAAATTTTTTGCTTTTTCCTGCTCCTCTTAGCATGATAAAGAAGATTCAAAGAGAGTGAGATGCCAACTCCTTTCATTCAGTCAGTAGCTTCAAACATTTCTGGTATATGAATAACATGATGTTTTTCAATGGCAAAAATCAATGAATATTGTAAATGCACAAACAGTAATTTCTCCGCATTGCAAGGTGCAATTCTGAAATTTTTTGCTTTTTCCTGCTCCTCTTAGCATGATAAAGAAGATTCAAAGAGAGTGAGATGCCAGCTCCTTTCATTCAGTCAGTAGCTTCAATCATTTCTGGACGTTTTTCAATGGCAAAAATCAATGAATATTGTAAATGCACAAACAGTAATTTCTCCGCATTGCAAGGTGCAATTCTGAAATTTTTTGCTTTTTCCTGCTCCTCTTAGCATGATAAAGAAGATTCAAAGAGAGTGAGATGCCAGCTCCTTTCATTCAGTCAGTACCTTCAATCATTTCTGGACGTTTTTCAATGGCAAAAATCAATGAATATTGTAAATGCACAAACAGTAATTTCTCCGCATTGCAAGGTGCAATTCTGAAATTTTTTGCTTTTTCCCGCTCCTCTTAGCATGATAAAGAAGATTCAAAGAGAGTGAGGTGCCAGCTCCTTTCATTCAGTCAGTAGCTTCAAACATTTCTGGTATATGAATAACATGTTTTTCAATGGCAAAAATCAATGAATATTGTAAATGCACAAACAGTAATTTCTCCGCATTGCAAGGTGCAATTCTGAAATTTTTTGCTTTTTCCTGCTCCTCTTAGCATGATAAAGAAGATTCAAAGAGAGTGAGATGCCAGCTCCTTTCATTCAGTCAGTAGCTTCAATCATTTCTGGACGTTTTTCAATGGCAAAAATCAATGAATATTGTAAATGCACAAACAGTAATTTCTCCGCATTGCAAGGTGCAATTCTGAAATTTTTTGCTTTTTCCTGCTCCTCTTAGCATGATAAAGAAGATTCAAAGAGAGTGAGATGCCAGCTCCTTTCATTCAGTCAGTAGCTTCAATCATTTCTGGACGTTTTTCAATGGCAAAAATCAATGAATATTGTAAATGCACAAACAGTAATTTCTCCGCATTGCAAGGTGCAATTCTGAAATTTTTTGCTTTTTCCTGCTCCTCTTAGCATGATAAAGAAGATTCAAAGAGAGTGAGATGCCAGCTCCTTTGATTCAGTCAGTAGCTTCAAACATTTCTGGTATATGAATAACATGATGTTTTTCAATGGCAAAAATCAATGAATATTGTAAATGCACAAACAGTAATTTCTCCGCATTGCAAGGTGCAAGTCTGAAATTTTTTGCTTTTTCCTGCTCCTCTTAGCATGATAAAGAAGATTCAAAGAGAGTGAGATGCCAGCTACTTTCATTCAGTCAGTAGCTTCAATCATTTCTGGACGTTTTTCAATGGTAAAAATCAATGAATATTGTAAATGCACAAACAGTAATTTCTCCACATTGCAAGGTGCAATTCTGAAATTTTTTGCTTTTTCCTGCTCCTCTTAGCATGATAAAGAAGATTCAAAGAGAGTGAGATGCCAGCTCCTTTCATTCAGTCAGTAGCTTCAAACATTTCTGGTATATGAATAACATGATGTTTTTCAATGGCAAAAATCAATGAATATTGTAAATGCACAAACAGTAATTTCTCCACATTGCAAGGTGCAATTCTGAAATTTTTTGCTTTTTCCTGCTCCTCTTAGCATGATAAAGAAGATTCAAAGAGAGTGAGATGCCAGCTCCTTTCATTCAGTCAGTAGCTTCAAACATTTCTGGTATATGAATAACATGATGTTTTTCAATGGCAAAAATCAATGAATATTGTAAATGCACAAACAGTAATTTCTCCGCATTGCAAGGTGCAATTCTGAAATTTTTTGCTTTTTCCTGCTCCTCTTAGCATGATAAAGAAGATTCAAAGAGAGTGAGATGCCAGCTCCTTTCATTCAGTCAGTAGCTTCAATCATTTCTGGACGTTTTTCAATGGCAAAAATCAATGAATATTGTAAATGCACAAACAGTAATTTCTCCGCATTGCAAGGTGCAATTCTGAAATTTTTTGCTTTTTCCTGCTCCTCTTAGCATGATAAAGAAGATTCAAAGAGAGTGAGATGTCAGCTCCTTTCATTCAGTCAGTAGCTTCAAACATTTCTGGTATATGAATAACATGATGTTTTTCAATGGCAAAAATCAATGAATATTGTAAATGCACAAACAGTAATTTCTCCGCATTGCAAGGTGCAATTCTGAAATTTTTTGCTTTTTCCTGCTCCTCTTAGCATGATAAAGAAGATTCAAAGAGAGTGAGATGCCAGCTCCTTTCATTCAGTCAGTAGCTTCAATCATTTCTGGACGTTTTTCAATGGCAAAAATCAATGAATATTGTAAATGCACAAACAGTAATTTCTCCGCATTGCAAGGTGCAATTCTGAAATTTTTTGCTTTTTCCTGCTCCTCTTAGCATGATAAAGAGGATTCAAAGAGAGTGAGATGCCAGCTCCTTTCATTCAGTCAGTAGCTTCAATCATTTCTGGACGTTTTTCAATGGCAAAAATCAATGAATATTGTAAATGCACAAACAGTAATTTCTCCGCATTGCAAGGTGCAATTCTGAAATTTTTTGCTTTTTCCTGCTCCTCTTAGCATGATAAAGAAGATTCAAAGAGAGTGAGATGCCAGCTCCTTTCATTCAGTCAGTAGCTTCAAACATTTCTGGTATATGAATAACATGATGTTTTTCAATGGCAAAAATCAATGAATATTGTAAATGCACAAACAGTAATTTCTCCGCATTGCAAGGTGCAAGTCTGAAATTTTTTGCTTTTTCCTGCTCCTCTTAGCATGATAAAGAAGATTCAAAGAGAGTGAGATGCCAGCTACTTTCATTCAGTCAGTAGCTTCAATCATTTCTGGACGTTTTTCAATGGTAAAAATCAATGAATATTGTAAATGCACAAACAGTAATTTCTCCACATTGCAATGTGCAATTCTAAAATTTTTTGCTTTTTCCTGCTCCTCTTAGCATGATAAAGAAGATTCAAAGAGAGTGAGATGCCTGCTCCTTTCATTCAGTCAGTAGCTTCAAACATTTCTGGTATATGAATAACATGATGTTTTTCAATGGCAAAAATCAATGAATATTGTAAATGCACAAACAGTAATTTCTCCGCATTGCAAGGTGCAATTCTGAAATTTTTTGCTTTTTCCTGCTCCTCTTAGCATGATAAAGAAGATTCAAAGAGAGTGAGATGCCAACTCCTTTCATTCAGTCAGTAGCTTCAAACATTTCTGGTATATGAATAACATGATGTTTTTCAATGGCAAAAATCAATGAATATTGTAAATGCACAAACAGTAATTTCTCCGCATTGCAAGGTGCAATTCTGAAATTTTTTGCTTTTTCCTGCTCCTCTTAGCATGATAAAGAAGATTCAAAGAGAGTGAGATGCCAGCTCCTTTCATTCAGTCAGTAGCTTCAATCATTTCTGGACGTTTTTCAATGGCAAAAATCAATGAATATTGTAAATGCACAAACAGTAATTTCTCCGCATTGCAAGGTGCAATTCTGAAATTTTTTGCTTTTTCCTGCTCCTCTTAGCATGATAAAGAAGATTCAAAGAGAGTGAGATGCCAGCTCCTTTCATTCAATCAGTAGCTTCAATCATTTCTGGACGTTTTTCAATGGCAAAAATCAATGAATATTGTATATGCACAAACAGTAATTTCTCCGCATTGCAAGGTGCAATTCTGAAATTTTTTGCTTTTTCCTGCTCCTCTTAGCATGATAAAGAAGATTCAAAGAGAGTGAGGTGCCAGCTCCTTTCATTCAGTCAGTAGCTTCAAACATTTCTGGTATATGAATAACATGTTTTTCAATGGCAAAAATCAATGAATATTGTAAATGCACAAACAGTAATTTCTCCGCATTGCAAGGTGCAATTCTGAAATTTTTTGCTTTTTCCTGCTCCTCTTAGCATGATAAAGAAGATTCAAAGAGAGTGAGATGCCAGCTCCTTTCATTCAGTCTGTAGCTTCAATCATTTCTGGTATATTAATAACATGATGTTTTTCAATCGCAAAAATCAATGAATATTGTAAATGCACAAACAGTAATTTCTCCGCATTGCAAGGTGCAATTCTGAAATTTTTTGCTTTTTCCTGCTCCTCTTAGCATGATAAAGAAGATTCAAAGAGAGTGAGATGCCAGCTCCTTTCATTCAGTCAGTAGCTTCAATCATTTCTGGACGTTTTTCAATGGCAAAAATCAATGAATATTGTAAATGCACAAACAGTAATTTCTCCGCATTGCAAGGTGCAATTCTGAAATTTTTTGCTTTTTCCTGCTCCTCTTAGCATGATAAAGAAGATTCAAAGAGAGTGAGATGCCAGCTCCTTTCATTTGGTCAGTAGCTTCAATCATTTCTGGTATATGAATAACATGATGTTTTTCAATGGCAAAAATCAATGAATATTGTAAATGCACAAACAGTAATTTCTCCGCATTGCAAGGTGCAATTCTGAAATTTTTTGCTTTTTCCTGCTCCTCTTAGCATGATAAAGAAGATTCAAAGAGAGTGAGATGCCAGCTCCTTTCATTCAGTCAGTAGCTTCAATCATTTCTGGACGTTTTTCCATGGCAAAAATCAATGAATATTGTAAATGCACAAACAGTAATTTCTCCGCATTGCAAGGTGCAATTCTGAAATTTTTTGCTTTTTCCTGCTCCTCTTAGCATGATAAAGAAGATTCAAAGAGAGTGAGATGCCAGCTCCTTTCATTCAGTCAGTAGCTTCAATCATTTCTGGACGTTTTTCAATGGTAAAAATCAATGAATATTGTAAATGCACAAACAGTAATTTCTCCACATTGCAAGGTGCAATTCTGAAATTTTTTGCTTTTTCCTGCTCCTCTTAGCATGATAAAGAAGATTCAAAGAGAGTGAGATGCCAGCTCCTTTCATTCAGTCAGTAGCTTCAAACATTTCTGGTATATGAATAACATGATGTTTTTCAATGGCAAAAATCAATGAATATTGTAAATGCACAAACAGTAATTTCTCCGCATTGCAAGGTGCAAGTCTGAAATTTTTTGCTTTTTCCTGCTCCTCTTAGCATGATAAAGAAGATTCAAAGAGAGTGAGATGCCAGCTACTTTCATTCAGTCAGTAGCTTCAATCATTTCTGGACGTTTTTCAATGGTAAAAATCAATGAATATTGTAAATGCACAAACAGTAATTTCTCCACATTGCAAGGTGCAATTCTGAAATTTTTTGCTTTTTCCTGCTCCTCTTAGCATGATAAAGAAGATTCAAAGAGAGTGAGATGCCAACTCCTTTCATTCAGTCAGTAGCTTCAAACATTTCTGGTATATGAATAACATGATGTTTTTCAATGGCAAAAATCAATGAATATTGTAAATGCACAAACAGTAATTTCTCCGCATTGCAAGGTGCAATTCTGAAATTTTTTGCTTTTTCCTGCTCCTCTTAGCATGATAAAGAAGATTCAAAGAGAGTGAGATGCCAGCTCCTTTCATTCAGTCAGTAGCTTCAATCATTTCTGGACGTTTTTCAATGGCAAAAATCAATGAATATTGTAAATGCACAAACAGTAATTTCTCCGCATTGCAAGGTGCAATTCTGAAATTTTTTGCTTTTTCCTGCTCCTCTTAGCATGATAAAGAAGATTCAAAGAGAGTGAGATGCCAGCTCCTTTCATTCAGTCAGTACCTTCAATCATTTCTGGACGTTTTTCAATGGCAAAAATCAATGAATATTGTAAATGCACAAACAGTAATTTCTCCGCATTGCAAGGTGCAATTCTGAAATTTTTTGCTTTTTCCCGCTCCTCTTAGCATGATAAAGAAGATTCAAAGAGAGTGAGGTGCCAGCTCCTTTCATTCAGTCAGTAGCTTCAAACATTTCTGGTATATGAATAACATGTTTTTCAATGGCAAAAATCAATGAATATTGTAAATGCACAAACAGTAATTTCTCCGCATTGCAAGGTGCAATTCTGAAATTTTTTGCTTTTTCCTGCTCCTCTTAGCATGATAAAGAAGATTCAAAGAGAGTGAGATGCCAGCTCCTTTCATTCAGTCAGTAGCTTCAATCATTTCTGGACGTTTTTCAATGGCAAAAATCAATGAATATTGTAAATGCACAAACAGTAATTTCTCCGCATTGCAAGGTGCAATTCTGAAATTTTTTGCTTTTTCCTGCTCCTCTTAGCATGATAAAGAAGATTCAAAGAGAGTGAGATGCCAGCTCCTTTCATTCAGTCAGTAGCTTCAATCATTTCTGGACGTTTTTCAATGGCAAAAATCAATGAATATTGTAAATGCACAATCAGTAATTTCTCCGCATTGCAAGGTGCAATTCTGAAATTTTTTGCTTTTTCCTGCTCCTCTTAGCATGATAAAGAAGATTCAAAGAGAGTGAGATGCCAGCTCCTTTGATTCAGTCAGTAGCTTCAAACATTTCTGGTATATGAATAACATGATGTTTTTCAATGGCAAAAATCAATGAATATTGTAAATGCACAAACAGTAATTTCTCCGCATTGCAAGGTGCAAGTCTGAAATTTTTTGCTTTTTCCTGCTCCTCTTAGCATGATAAAGAAGATTCAAAGAGAGTGAGATGCCAGCTACTTTCATTCAGTCAGTAGCTTCAATCATTTCTGGACGTTTTTCAATGGTAAAAATCAATGAATATTGTAAATGCACAAACAGTAATTTCTCCACATTGCAAGGTGCAATTCTGAAATTTTTTGCTTTTTCCTGCTCCTCTTAGCATGATAAAGAAGATTCAAAGAGAGTGAGATGCCAGCTCCTTTCATTCAGTCAGTAGCTTCAAACATTTCTGGTATATGAATAACATGATGTTTTTCAATGGCAAAAATCAATGAATATTGTAAATGCACAAACAGTAATTTCTCCGCATTGCAAGGTGCAAGTCTGAAATTTTTTGCTTTTTCCTGCTCCTCTTAGCATGATAAAGAAGATTCAAAGAGAGTGAGATGCCAGCTACTTTCATTCAGTCAGTAGCTTCAATCATTTCTGGACGTTTTTCAATGGTAAAAATCAATGAATATTGTAAATGCACAAACAGTAATTTCTCCACATTGCAAGGTGCAATTCTGAAATTTTTTGCTTTTTCCTGCTCCTCTTAGCATGATAAAGAAGATTCAAAGAGAGTGAGATGCCAGCTCCTTTCATTCAGTCAGTAGCTTCAAACATTTCTGGTATATGAATAACATGATGTTTTTCAATGGCAAAAATCAATGAATATTGTAAATGCACAAACAGTAATTTCTCCACATTGCAAGGTGCAATTCTGAAATTTTTTGCTTTTTCCTGCTCCTCTTAGCATGATAAAGAAGATTCAAAGAGAGTGAGATGCCAGCTCCTTTCATTCAGTCAGTAGCTTCAAACATTTCTGGTATATGAATAACATGATGTTTTTCAATGGCAAAAATCAATGAATATTGTAAATGCACAAACAGTAATTTCTCCGCATTGCAAGGTGCAATTCTGAAATTTTTTGCTTTTTCCTGCTCCTCTTAGCATGATAAAGAAGATTCAAAGAGAGTGAGATGCCAGCTCCTTTCATTCAGTCAGTAGCTTCAATCATTTCTGGACGTTTTTCAATGGCAAAAATCAATGAATATTGTAAATGCACAAACAGTAATTTCTCCGCATTGCAAGGTGCAATTCTGAAATTTTTTGCTTTTTCCTGCTCCTCTTAGCATGATAAAGAAGATTCAAAGAGAGTGAGATGTCAGCTCCTTTCATTCAGTCAGTAGCTTCAAACATTTCTGGTATATGAATAACATGATGTTTTTCAATGGCAAAAATCAATGAATATTGTAAATGCACAAACAGTAATTTCTCCGCATTGCAAGGTGCAATTCTGAAATTTTTTGCTTTTTCCTGCTCCTCTTAGCATGATAAAGAAGATTCAAAGAGAGTGAGATGCCAGCTCCTTTCATTCAGTCAGTAGCTTCAATCATTTCTGGACGTTTTTCAATGGCAAAAATCAATGAATATTGTAAATGCACAAACAGTAATTTCTCCGCATTGCAAGGTGCAATTCTGAAATTTTTTGCTTTTTCCTGCTCCTCTTAGCATGATAAAGAGGATTCAAAGAGAGTGAGATGCCAGCTCCTTTCATTCAGTCAGTAGCTTCAATCATTTCTGGACGTTTTTCAATGGCAAAAATCAATGAATATTGTAAATGCACAAACAGTAATTTCTCCGCATTGCAAGGTGCAATTCTGAAATTTTTTGCTTTTTCCTGCTCCTCTTAGCATGATAAAGAAGATTCAAAGAGAGTGAGATGCCAGCTCCTTTCATTCAGTCAGTAGCTTCAAACATTTCTGGTATATGAATAACATGATGTTTTTCAATGGCAAAAATCAATGAATATTGTAAATGCACAAACAGTAATTTCTCCGCATTGCAAGGTGCAAGTCTGAAATTTTTTGCTTTTTCCTGCTCCTCTTAGCATGATAAAGAAGATTCAAAGAGAGTGAGATGCCAGCTACTTTCATTCAGTCAGTAGCTTCAATCATTTCTGGACGTTTTTCAATGGTAAAAATCAATGAATATTGGAAATGCACAAACAGTAATTTCTCCACATTGCAATGTGCAATTCTAAAATTTTTTGCTTTTTCCTGCTCCTCTTAGCATGATAAAGAAGATTCAAAGAGAGTGAGATGCCTGCTCCTTTCATTCAGTCAGTAGCTTCAAACATTTCTGGTATATGAATAACATGATGTTTTTCAATGGCAAAAATCAATGAATATTGTAAATGCACAAACAGTAATTTCTCCGCATTGCAAGGTGCAATTCTGAAATTTTTTGCTTTTTCCTGCTCCTCTTAGCATGATAAAGAAGATTCAAAGAGAGTGAGATGCCAGCTCCTTTCATTCAGTCAGTAGCTTCAATCATTTCTGGACGTTTTTCAATGGCAAAAATCAATGAATATTGTAAATGCACAAACAGTAATTTCTCCGCATTGCAAGGTGCAATTCTGAAATTTTTTGCTTTTTCCTGCTCCTCTTAGCATGATAAAGAAGATTCAAAGAGAGTGAGATGCCAGCTCCTTTCATTCAGTCAGTACCTTCAATCATTTCTGGACGTTTTTCAATGGCAAAAATCAATGAATATTGTAAATGCACAAACAGTAATTTCTCCGCATTGCAAGGTGCAATTCTGAAATTTTTTGCTTTTTCCCGCTCCTCTTAGCATGATAAAGAAGATTCAAAGAGAGTGAGGTGCCAGCTCCTTTCATTCAGTCAGTAGCTTCAAACATTTCTGGTATATGAATAACATGTTTTTCAATGGCAAAAATCAATGAATATTGTAAATGCACAAACAGTAATTTCTCCGCATTGCAAGGTGCAATTCTGAAATTTTTTGCTTTTTCCTGCTCCTCTTAGCATGATAAAGAAGATTCAAAGAGAGTGAGATGCCAGCTCCTTTCATTCAATCAGTAGCTTCAATCATTTCTGGACGTTTTTCAATGGCAAAAATCAATGAATATTGTATATGCACAAACAGTAATTTCTCCGCATTGCAAGGTGCAATTCTGAAATTTTTTGCTTTTTCCTGCTCCTCTTAGCATGATAAAGAAGATTCAAAGAGAGTGAGGTGCCAGCTCCTTTCATTCAGTCAGTAGCTTCAAACATTTCTGGTATATGAATAACATGTTTTTCAATGGCAAAAATCAATGAATATTGTAAATGCACAAACAGTAATTTCTCCGCATTGCAAGGTGCAATTCTGAAATTTTTTGCTTTTTCCTGCTCCTCTTAGCATGATAAAGAAGATTCAAAGAGAGTGAGATGCCAGCTCCTTTCATTCAGTCAGTAGCTTCAATCATTTCTGGACGTTTTTCAATGGCAAAAATCAATGAATATTGTAAATGCACAAACAGTAATTTCTCCGCATTGCAAGGTGCAATTCTGAAATTTTTTGCTTTTTCCTGCTCCTCTTAGCATGATAAAGAAGATTCAAAGAGAGTGAGATGCCAGCTCCTTTCGTTCAGTCAGTAGCTTCAATCATTTCTGGACGTTTTTCAATGGCAAAAATCATTGAATATTATAAATGCACAAACAGTAATTTCTCCGCATAGCAAGGTGCAATTCTGAAATTTTTTACTTTTTCCTGCTCCTCTTAGCATGATAAAGAAGATTCAAAGAGAGTGAGATGCCAGCTCCTTTCATTCAGTCAGTAGCTTCAATCATTTCTGGTATATGAATAACATGATATTTTTCAATGGCAAAAATCAATGAATATTGTAAATGCACAAACAGTAATTTCTCCGCATTGCAAGGTGCAATTCTGAAATTTTTTGCTTTTTCCTGCTCCTCTTAGCATGATAAAGAAGATTCAAAGAGAGTGAGATGCCAGCTCCTTTCATTCAGTCAGTAGCTTCAATCATTTCTGGACGTTTTTCAATGGCAAAAATCAATGAATATTGTAAATGCACAAACAGTAATTTCTCCGCATTGCAAGGTGCAATTCTGAAATTTTTTGGTTTTTCCTGCTCCTCTTAGCATGATAAAGAAGATTCAAAGAGAGTGAGATGCCAGCTACTTTCATTCAGTCAGTAGCTTCAAACATTTCTGGTATATGAATAACATAATGTTTTTCAATGGCAAAAATCAATGAATATTGTAAATGCACAAACAGTAATTTCTCCGCATTGCAAGGTGCAAGTCTGAAATTTTTTGCTTTTTCCTGCTCCTCTTAGCATGATAAAGAAGATTCAAAGAGAGTGAGATGCCAGCTACTTTCATTCAGTCAGTAGCTTCAATCATTTCTGGACGTTTTTCAATGGTAAAAATCAATGAATATTGTAAATGCACAAACAGTAATTTCTCCACATTGCAAGGTGCAATTCTGAAATTTTTTGCTTTTTCCTGCTCCTCTTAGCATGATAAAGAAGATTCAAAGAGAGTGAGATGCCAGCTCCTTTCATTCAGTCAGTAGCTTCAAACATTTCTGGTATATGAATAACATGATGTTTTTCAATGGCAAAAATAAATGAATATTGTAAATGCACAAACAGTAATTTCTCCGCATTGCAAGGTGCAATTCTGAAATTTTTTGCTTTTTCCTGCTCCTCTTAGCATGATAAAGAACATTCAAAGAGAGTGAGATGCCAGCTCCTTTCATTCAGTCAGTAGCTTCAATCATTTCTGGATGTTTTTCAATGGCAAAAATCAATGAATATTGTAAATGCACAAACTGTAATTTCTCCGCATTGCAAGGTGCAATTCTGAAATTTTTTGCTTTTTCCTGCTCCTCTTAGCATGATAAAGAAGATTCAAAGAGAGTGAGATGCCAGCTCCTTTCATTCAGTCAGTAGCTTCAATCATTTCTGGACGTTTTTCAATGGCAAAAATCAATGAATATTGTAAATGCACAAACAGTAATTTCTCCGCATTGCAAGGTGCAATTCTGAAATTTTTTGCTTTTTCCTGCTCCTCTTAGCATGATAAAGAAGATTCAAAGAGAGTGAGATGCCAGCTCCTTTCATTCAGTCAGTACCTTCAATCATTTCTGGACGTTTTTCAATGGCAAAAATCAATGAATATTGTAAATGCACAAACAGTAATTTCTCCGCATTGCAAGGTGCAATTCTGAAATTTTTTGCTTTTTCCCGCTCCTCTTAGCATGATAAAGAAGATTCAAAGAGAGTGAGGTGCCAGCTCCTTTCATTCAGTCAGTAGCTTCAAACATTTCTGGTATATGAATAACATGTTTTTCAATGGCAAAAATCAATGAATATTGTAAATGCACAAACAGTAATTTCTCCGCATTGCAAGGTGCAATTCTGAAATTTTTTGATTTTTCCTGCTCCTCTTAGCATGATAAAGAAGATTCAAAGAGAGTGAGATGCCAGCTCCTTTCATTCAGTCAGTAGCTTCAATCATTTCTGGACGTTTTTCAATGGCAAAAATCAATGAATATTGTAAATGCACAATCAGTAATTTCTCCGCATTGCAAGGTGCAATTCTGAAATTTTTTGCTTTTTCCTGCTCCTCTTAGCATGATAAAGAAGATTCAAAGAGAGTGAGATGCCAGCTCCTTTCATTCAGTCAGTAGCTTCAAACATTTCTGGTATATGAATAACATGATGTTTTTCAATGGCAAAAATCAATGAATATTGTAAATGCACAAACAGTAATTTCTCCGCATTGCAAGGTGCAATTCTGAAATTTTTTGCTTTTTCCTGCTCCTCTTAGCATGATAAAGAAGATTCAAAGAGAGTGAGATGCCAGCTCCTTTCATTCAGTCCGTAGCTTCAAACATTTCTGGTATATGAATAAAATGATGTTTTTCAATGGCAAAAATCAATGAATATTGTAAATGCACAAACAGTAATTTCTCCGCATTGCAAGGTGCAAGTCTGAAATTTTTTGCTTTTTCCTGCTCCTCTTATCATGATAAAGAAGATTCAAAGAGAGTGAGATGCCAGCTACTTTCATTCAGTCAGTAGCTTCAATCATTTCTGGACGTTTTTCAATGGTAAAAATCAATGAATATTGTAAATGCACAAACAGTAATTTCTCCACATTGCAAGGTGCAATTCTGAAATTTTTTGCTTTTTCCTGCTCCTCTTAGCATGATAAAGAAGATTCAAAGAGAGTGAGATGCCAGCTCCTTTCATTCAGTCAGTAGCTTCAAACATTTCTGGTATATGAATAACATGATGTTTTTCAATGGCAAAAATCAATGAATATTGTAAATGCACAAACAGTAATTTCTCCGCATTGCAAGGTGCAATTCTGAAATTTTTTGCTTTTTCCTGCTCCTCTTAGCATGATAAAGAAGATTCAAAGAGAGTGAGATGCCAGCTCCTTTCATTCAGTCAGTAGCTTCAATCATTTCTGGATGTTTTTCAATGGCAAAAATCAATGAATATTGTAAATGCACAAACTGTAATTTCTCCGCATTGCAAGGTGCAATTCTGAAATTTTTTGCTTTTTCCTGCTCCTCTTAGCATGTTAAAGAAGATTCAAAGAGAGTGAGATGCCAGCTCCTTTCATTCAGTCAGTAGCTTCAATCATTTCTGGACGTTTTTCAGTGGCAAAAATCAATGAATATTGTAAATGCACAAACAGTAATTTCTCCGCATTGCAAGGTGCAATTCTGAAATTTTTTGCTTTTTCCTGCTCCTCTTAGCATGATAAAGAAGATTCAAATAGAGTGAGATGCCAGCTCCTTTCATTCAGTCAGTACCTTCAATCATTTCTGGACGTTTTTCAATGGCAAAAATCAATGAATATTGTAAATGCACAAACAGTAATTTCTCCGCATTGCAAGGTGCAAGTCTGAAATTTTTTGCTTTTTCCTGCTCCTCTTAGCATGATAAAGAAGATTCAAAGAGAGTGAGATGCCAGCTACTTTCATTCAGTCAGTAGCTTCAATCATTTCTGGACGTTTTTCAATGGTAAAAATCAATGAATATTGTAAATGCACAAACAGTAATTTCTCCACATTGCAAGGTGCAATTCTGAAATTTTTTGCTTTTTCCTGCTCCTCTTAGCATGATAAAGAAGATTCAAAGAGAGTGAGATGCCAGCTCCTTTCATTCAGTCAGTAGCTTCAAACATTTCTGGTATATGAATAACATGATGTTTTTCAATGGCAAAAATCAATGAATATTGTAAATGCACAAACAGTAATTTCTCCGCATTGCAAGGTGCAATTCTGAAATTTTTTGCTTTTTCCTGCTCCTCTTAGCATGATAAAGAAGATTCAAAGAGAGTGAGATGCCAGCTCCTTTCATTCAGTCAGTAGCTTTAATCATTTCTGGACGTTTTTCAATGGCAAAAATCAATGAATATTGTAAATGCACAAACAGTAATTTCTCTGCATTGCAAGGTGCAATTCTGAAATTTTTTGCTTTTTCCTGCTCCTCTTAGCATGATAAAGAAGATTCAAAGAGAGTGAGATGTCAGCTCCTTTCATTCAGTCAGTAGCTTCAAACATTTCTGGTATATGAATAACATGATGTTTTTCAATGGCAAAAATCAATGAATATTGTAAATGCACAAACAGTAATTTCTCCGCATTGCAAGGTGCAATTCTGAAATTTTTTGCTTTTTCCTGCTCCTCTTAGCATGATAAAGAATATTCAAAGAGAGTGAGATGCCAGCTCCTTTCATTCAGTCAGTAGCTTCAATCATTTCTGGACGTTTTTCAATGGCAAAAATCAATGAATATTGTAAATGCACAAACAGTAATTTCTCTGCATTGCAAGGTGCAATTCTGAAATTTTTTGCTTTTTCCTGCTCCTCTTAGCATGATAAAGAAGATTCAAAGAGAGTGAGATGCCAGCTCCTTTCGTTCAGTCAGTAGCTTCAATCATTTCTGGACGTTTTTCAATGGCAAAAATCATTGAATATTATAAATGCACAAACAGTAATTTCTCCGCATAGCAAGGTGCAATTCTGAAATTTTTTACTTTTTCCTGCTCCTCTTAGCATGATAAAGAAGATTCAAAGAGAGTGAGATGCCAGCTCCTTTCATTCAGTCAGTAGCTTAAATCATTTCTGGTATATGAATAACATGATGTTTTTCAATGGCAAAAATCAATGAATATTGTAAATGCACAAACAGTAATTTCTCCGCATTGCAAGGTGCAATTCTGAAATTTTTTGCTTTTTCCTGCTCCTCTTAGCATGATAAAGAAGATTCAAAGAGAGTGAGATGCCAGCTCCTTTCATTCAGTCAGTAGCTTCAATCATTTCTGGACGTTTTTCAATGGCAAAAATCAATGAATATTGTAAATGCACAAACAGTAATTTCTCCGCATTGCAAGGTGCAATTCTGAAATTTTTTGGTTTTTCCTGCTCCTCTTAGCATGATAAAGAAGATTCAAAGAGAGTGAGATGCCAGCTACTTTCATTCAGTCAGTAGCTTCAAACATTTCTGGTATATGAATAACATAATGTTTTTCAATGGCAAAAATCAATGAATATTGTAAATGCACAAACAGTAATTTCTCCGCATTGCAAGGTGCAAGTCTGAAATTTTTTGCTTTTTCCTGCTCCTCTTAGCATGATAAAGAAGATTCAAAGAGAGTGAGATGCCAGCTACTTTCATTCAGTCAGTAGCTTCAATCATTTCTGGACGTTTTTCAATGGTAAAAATCAATGAATATTGTAAATGCACAAACAGTAATTTCTCCACATTGCAAGGTGCAATTCTGAAATTTTTTGCTTTTTCCTGCTCCTCTTAGCATGATAAAGAAGATTCAAAGAGAGTGAGATGCCAGCTCCTTTCATTCAGTCAGTAGCTTCAAACATTTCTGGTATATGAATAACATGATGTTTTTCAATGGCAAAAATCAATGAATATTGTAAATGCACAAACAGTAATTTCTCCACATTGCAAGGTGCAATTCTGAAATTTTTTGCTTTTTCCTGCTCCTCTTAGCATGATAAAGAACATTCAAAGAGAGTGAGATGCCAGCTCCTTTCATTCAGTCAGTAGCTTCAATCATTTCTGGATGTTTTTCAATGGCAAAAATCAATGAATATTGTAAATGCACAAACAGTAATTTCTCCGCATTGCAAGGTGCAATTCTGAAATTTTTTGCTTTTTCCTGCTCCTCTTAGCATGATAAAGAAGATTCAAAGAGAGTGAGATGCCAGCTCCTTTCATTCAGTCAGTACCTTCAATCATTTCTGGACGTTTTTCAATGGCAAAAATCAATGAATATTGTAAATGCACAAACAGTAATTTCTCCGCATTGCAAGGTGCAATTCTGAAATTTTTTGCTTTTTCCCGCTCCTCTTAGCATGATAAAGAAGATTCAAAGAGAGTGAGGTGCCAGCTCCTTTCATTCAGTCAGTAGCTTCAAACATTTCTGGTATATGAATAACATGTTTTTCAATGGCAAAAATCAATGAATATTGTAAATGCACAAACAGTAATTTCTCCGCATTGCAAGGTGCAATTCTGAAATTTTTTGATTTTTCCTGCTCCTCTTAGCATGATAAAGAAGATTCAAAGAGAGTGAGATGCCAGCTCCTTTCATTCAGTCAGTAGCTTCAATCATTTCTGGACGTTTTTCAATGGCAAAAATCAATGAATATTGTAAATGCACAAACAGTAATTTCTCCGCATTGCAAGGTGCAATTCTGAAATTTTTTGCTTTTTCCTGCTCCTCTTAGCATGATAAAGAAGATTCAAAGAGAGTGAGATGCCAGCTCCTTTCATTCAGTCAGTAGCTTCAAACATTTCTGGTATATGAATAACATGATGTTTTTCAATGGCAAAAATCAATGAATATTGTAAATGCACAAACAGTAATTTCTCCGCATTGCAAGGTGCAATTCTGAAATTTTTTGCTTTTTCCTGCTCCTCTTAGCATGATAAAGAAGATTCAAAGAGAGTGAGATGCCAGCTCCTTTCATTCAGTCAGTAGCTTCAAACATTTCTGGTATATGAATAAAATGATGTTTTTCAATGGCAAAAATCAATGAATATTGTAAATGCACAAACAGTAATTTCTCCGCATTGCAAGGTGCAAGTCTGAAATTTTTTGCTTTTTCCTGCTCCTCTTAGCATGATAAAGAAGATTCAAAGAGAGTGAGATGCCAGCTACTTTCATTCAGTCAGTAGCTTCAATCATTTCTGGACGTTTTTCAATGGTAAAAATCAATGAATATTGTAAATGCACAAACAGTAATTTCTCCACATTGCAAGGTGCAATTCTGAAATTTTTTGCTTTTTCCTGCTCCTCTTAGCATGATAAAGAAGATTCAAAGAGAGTGAGATGCCAGCTCCTTTCATTCAGTCAGTAGCTTCAAACATTTCTGGTATATGAATAACATGATGTTTTTCAATGGCAAAAATCAATGAATATTGTAAATGCACAAACAGTAATTTCTCCGCATTGCAAGGTGCAATTCTGAAATTTTTTGATTTTTCCTGCTCCTCTTAGCATGATAAAGAAGATTCAAAGAGAGTGAGATGCCAGCTCCTTTCATTCAGTCAGTAGCTTCAATCATTTCTGGATGTTTTTCAATGGCAAAAATCAATGAATATTGTAAATGCACAAACTGTAATTTCTCCGCATTGCAAGGTGCAATTCTGAAATTTTTTGCTTTTTCCTGCTCCTCTTAGCATGTTAAAGAAGATTCAAAGAGAGTGAGATGCCAGCTCCTTTCATTCAGTCAGTAGCTTCAATCATTTCTGGACGTTTTTCAGTGGCAAAAATCAATGAATATTGTAAATGCACAAACAGTAATTTCTCCGCATTGCAAGGTGCAATTCTGAAATTTTTTGCTTTTTCCTGCTCCTCTTAGCATGATAAAGAAGATTCAAAGAGAGTGAGATGCCAGCTCCTTTCATTCAGTCAGTAGCTTCAAACATTTCTGGTATATGAATAACATGATGTTTTTCAATGGCAAAAATCAATGAATATTGTAAATGCACAAACAGTAATTTCTCCGCATTGCAAGGTGCAATTCTGAAATTTTTTGCTTTTTCCTGCTCCTCTTAGCATGATAAAGAAGATTCAAAGAGAGTGAGATGCCAGCTCCTTTCATTCAGTCAGTAGCTTCAATCATTTCTGGATGTTTTTCAATGGCAAAAATCAATGAATATTGTAAATGCACAAACTGTAATTTCTCCGCATTGCAAGGTGCAATTCTGAAATTTTTTGCTTTTTCCTGCTCCTCTTAGCATGATAAAGAAGATTCAAAGAGAGTGAGATGCCAGCTCCTTTCATTCAGTCAGTAGCTTTAATCATTTCTGGACGTTTTTCAATGGCAAAAATCAATGAATATTGTAAATGCACAAACAGTAATTTCTCCGCATTGCAAGGTGCAATTCTGAAATTTTTTGCTTTTTCCTGCTCCTCTTAGCATGATAAAGAAGATTCAAAGAGAGTGAGATGCCAGCTCCTTTCATTCAGTCAGTACCTTCAATCATTTCTGGACGTTTTTCAATGGCAAAAATCAATGAATATTGTAAATGCACAAACAGTAATTTCTCCGCATTGCAAGGTGCAATTCTGAAATTTTTTGCTTTTTCCCGCTCCTCTTAGCATGATAAAGAAGATTCAAAGAGAGTGAGGTGCCAGCTCCTTTCATTCAGTCAGTAGCTTCAAACATTTCTGGTATATGAATAACATGTTTTTCAATGGCAAAAATCAATGATTATTGTAAATGCACAAACAGTAATTTCTCCGCATTGCAAGGTGCAATTCTGAAATTTTTTGATTTTTCCTGCTCCTCTTAGCATGATAAAGAAGATTCAAAGAGAGTGAGATGCCAGCTCCTTTCATTCAGTCAGTAGCTTCAATCATTTCTGGACGTTTTTCAATGGCAAAAATCAATGAATATTGTAAATGCACAAACAGTAATTTCTCCGCATTGCAAGGTGCAATTCTGAAATTTTTTGCTTTTTCCTGCTCCTCTTAGCATGATAAAGAAGATTCAAAGAGAGTGAGATGCCAGCTCCTTTCATTCAGTCAGTAGCTTCAAACATTTCTGGTATATGAATAACATGATGTTTTTCAATGGCAAAAATCAATGAATATTGTAAATGCACAAACAGTAATTTCTCCGCATTGCAAGGTGCAATTCTGAAATTTTTTGCTTTTTCCTGCTCCTCTTAGCATGATAAAGAAGATTCAAAGAGAGTGAGATGCCAGCTCCTTTCATTCAGTCAGTAGCTTCAAACATTTCTGGTATATGAATAACATGATGTTTTTCAATGGCAAAAATCAATGAATATTGTAAATGCACAAACAGTAATTTCTCCGCATTGCAAGGTGCAAGTCTGAAATTTTTTGCTTTTTACTGCTCCTCTTAGCATGATAAAGAAGATTCAAAGAGAGTGAGATGCCAGCTACTTTCATTCAGTCAGTAGCTTCAATCATTTCTGGACGTTTTTCAATGGTAAAAATCAATGAATATTGTAAATGCACAAACAGTAATTTCTCCACATTGCAAGGTGCAATTCTGAAATTTTTTGCTTTTTCCTGCTCCTCTTAGCATGATAAAGAAGATTCAAAGAGAGTGAGATGCCAGCTCCTTTCATTCAGTCAGTAGCTTCAAACATTTCTGGTATATGAATAACATGTTTTTCAATGGCAAAAATCAATGAATATTGTAAATGCACAAACAGTAATTTCTCCGCATTGCAAGGTGCAATTCTGAAATTTTTTGCTTTATCCTGCTCCTCTTAGCATGATAAAGAAGATTCAAAGAGAGTGAGATGCCAGCTCCTTTCATTCAGTCAGTAGCTTCAATCATTTCTGGATGTTTTTCAATGGCAAAAATCAATGAATATTGTAAATGCACAAACTGTAATTTCTCCGCATTGCAAGGTGCAATTCTGAAATTTTTTGCTTTTTCCTGCTCCTCTTAGCATGATAAAGAAGATTCAAAGAGAGTGAGATGCCAGCTCCTTTCATTCAGTCAGTAGCTTCAAACATTTCTGGTATATGAATAACATGTTTTTCAATGGTAAAAATCAATGAATATTGTAAATGCACAAACAGTAATTTCTCCGCAATGCAAGGTGCAATTCTGAAATTTTTTGCTTTTTCCCGCTCCTCTTAGCATGATAAAGAAGATTCAAAGAGAGTGAGGTGCCAGCTCCTTTCATTCAGTCAGTAGCTTCAAACATTTCTGGTATATGAATAACATGTTTTTCAATGGCAAAAATCAATGAATATTGTAAATGCACAAACAGTAATTTCTCCGCATTGCAAGGTGCAATTCTGAAATTTTTTGCTTTTTCCTGCTCCTCTTAGCATGATAAAGAAGATTCAAAGAGAGTGAGATGCCAGCTCCTTTCATTCAGTCAGTAGCTTCAAACATTTCTGGTATATGAATAACATGATGTTTTTCAATGGCAAAAATCAATGAATATTGTAAATGCACAAACAGTAATTTCTCCGCATTGCAAGGTGCAAGTCTGAAATTTTTTGCTTTTTCCTGCTCCTCTTAGCATGATAAAGAAGATTCAAAGACAGTGAGATGCCAGCTACTTTCATTCAGTCAGTAGCTTCAATCATTTCTGGACGTTTTTCAATGGTAAAAATCAATGAATATTGTAAATGCACAAACAGTAATTTCTCCACATTGCAAGGTGCAATTCTGAAATTTTTTGCTTTTTCCTGCTCCTCTTAGCATGATAAAGAAGATTCAAAGAGAGTGAGATGCCAGCTCCTTTCATTCAGTCAGTAGCTTCAAACATTTCTGGTATATGAATAACATGATGTTTTTCAGGGGCAAAAATCAATGAATATTGTAAATGCACAAACAGTAATTTCTCCGCATTGCAAGGTGCAATTCTGAAATTTTTTGCTTTTTCCTGCTCCTCTTAGCATGATAAAGAAGATTCAAAGAGAGTGACATGCCAGCTCCTTTCATTCAGTCAGTAGCTTCAATCATTTCTGGATGTTTTTCAATGGCAAAAATCAATGAATATTGTAAATGCACAAACTGTAATTTCTCCGCATTGCAAGGTGCAATTCTGAAATTTTTTGCTTTTTCCTGCTCCTCTTAGTATGATAAAGAAGATTCAAAGAGAGTGAGATGCCAGCTCCTTTCATTCAGTCAGTAGCTTCAATCATTTCTGGACGTTTTTCAGTGGCAAAAATCAATGAATATTGTAAATGCACAAACAGTAATTTCTCCGCATTGCAAGGTGCAATTCTGAAATTTTTTGCTTTTTCCCGCTCCTCTTAGCATGATAAAGAAGATACAAAGAGAGTGATGTGCCAGCTCCTTTCATTCAGTCAGTAGCTTCAAACATTTCTGGTATATGAATAACATGTTTTTCAATGGCAAAAATCAATGAATATTGTAAATGCACAAACAGTAATTTCTCCGCATTGCAAGGTGCAATTCTGAAATTTTTTGATTTTTCCTGCTCCTCTTAGCATGATAAAGAAGATTCAAAGAGAGTGAGATGCCAGCTCCTTTCATTCAGTCAGTAGCTTCAATCATTTCTGGACGTTTTTCAATGGCAAAAATCAATGAATATTGTAAATGCACAAACAGTAATTTCTCCGCATTGCAAGGTGCAATTCTGAAATTTTTTGCTTTTTCCTGCTCCTCTTAGCATGATAAAGAAGATTCAAAGAGAGTGAGATGCCAGCTCCTTTCATTCAGTCAGTAGCTTCAAACATTTCTGGTATATGAATAACATGATGTTTTTCAATGGCAAAAATCAATGAATATTGTAAATGCACAAACAGTAATTTCTCCGCATTGCAAGGTGCAAGTCTGAAATTTTTTGCTTTTTCCTGCTCCTCTTAGCATGATAAAGAAGATTCAAAGAGAGTGAGATGCCAGTTACTTTCATTCAGTCAGTAGCTTCAATCATTTCTGGACGTTTTTCAATGGTAAAAATCAATGAATATTGTAAATGCACAAACAGTAATTTCTCCACATTGCAAGGTGCAATTCTGAAATTTTTTGCTTTTTCCTGCTCCTCTTAGCATGATAAAGAAGATTCAAAGAGAGTGAGATGCCAGCTCCTTTCATTCAGTCAGTAGCTTCAAACATTTCTGGTATATGAATAACATGATGTTTTTCAATGGCAAAAATCAATGAATATTGTAAATGCACAAACAGTAATTTCTCCGCATTGCAAGGTGCAATTCTGAAATTTTTTGCTTTTTCCTGCTCCTCTTAGCATGATAAAGAAGATTCAAAGAGAGTGAGATGCCAGCTCCTTTCATTCAGTCAGTAGCTTCAAACATTTCTGGTATATGAATAACATGATGTTTTTCAATGGCAAAAATCAATGAATATTGTAAATGCACAAACAGTAATTTCTCCGCATTGCAAGGTGCAATTCTGAAATTTTTTGCTTTTTCCTGCTCCTCTTAGCATGATAAAGAAGATTCAAAGAGAGTGAGATGCCAGCTCCTTTCATTCAGTCAGTAGCTTCAATCATTTCTGGATGTTTTTCAATGGCAAAAATCAATGAATATTGTAAATGCACAAACAGTAATTTCTCCGCATTGCAAGGTGCAATTCTGAAATTTTTTGCTTTTTCCTGCTCCTCTTAGCATGATAAAGAAGATTCAAAGAGAGTGAGATGTCAGCTCCTTTCATTCAGTCAGTAGCTTCAAACATTTCTGGTATATGAATAACATGATGTTTTTCAATGGCAAAAATCAATGAATATTGTAAATGCACAAACAGTAATTTCTCCGCATTGCAAGGTGCAATTCTGAAATTTTTTGCTTTTTCCTGCTCCTCTTAGCATGATAAAGAAGATTCAAAGAGAGTGAGATGCCAGCTCCTTTCATTCAGTCAGTAGCTTCAATCATTTCTGGATGTTTTTCAATGGCAAAAATCAATGAATATTGTAAATGCACAAACAGTAATTTCTCCGCATTGCAAGGTGCAATTCTGAAATTTTTTGCTTTTTCCTGCTCCTCTTAGCATGATAAAGAAGATTCAAAGAGAGTGAGATGCCAGCTCCTTTCGTTCAGTCAGTAGCTTCAATCATTTCTGGACGTTTTTCAATGGCAAAAATCATTGAATATTATAAATGCACAAACAGTAATTTCTCCGCATTGCAAGGTGCAATTCTGAAATTTTTTACTTTTTCCTGCTCCTCTTAGCATGATAAAGAAGATTCAAAGAGAGTGAGATGCCAGCTCCTTTCATTCAGTCAGTAGCTTCAATCATTTCTGGTATATGAATAACATGATGTTTTTCAATGGCAAAAATCAATGAATATTGTAAATGCACAAACAGTAATTTCTCCGCATTGCAAGGTGCAATTCTGAAATTTTTTGCTTTTTCCTGCTCCTCTTAGCATGATAAAGAAGATTCAAAGAGAGTGAGATGCCAGCTCCTTTCATTCAGTCAGTAGCTTCAATCATTTCTGGACGTTTTTCAATGGCAAAAATCAATGAATATTGTAAATGCACAAACTGTAATTTCTCCGCATTGCAAGGTGCAATTCTGAAATTTTTTGCTTTTTCCTGCTCCTCTTAGCATGATAAACAAGATTCAAAGAGAGTGAGATGCCAGTTCCTTTCATTCAGTCAGTAGCTTCAATCATTTCTGGATGTTTTTCAATGGCAAAAATCAATGAATATTGTAAATGCACAAACAGTAATTTCTCCGCATTGCAAGGTGCAATTCTGAAATTTTTTGCTTTTTCCTGCTCCTCTTAGCATGATAAAGAAGATTCAAAGAGAGTGAGATGCCAGCTCCTTTCATTCAGTCAGTAGCTTCAATCATTTCTGGACGTTTTTCAATGGCAAAAATCAATGAATATTGTAAATTCACAAACAGTAATTTCTCCGCATTGCAAGGTGCAATTCTGAAATTTTTTGCTTTTTCCTGCTCCTCTTAGCATGATAAAGAAGATTCAAAGAGAGTGAGATGCCAGCTCCTTTCATTCAGTCAGTAGCTTCAAACATTTCTGGTATATGAATAACATGATGTTTTTCAATGGCAAAAATCAATGAATATTGTAAATGCACAAACAGTAATTTCTCCGCATTGCAAGGTGCAATTCTGAAATTTTTTGCTTTTTCCTGCTCCTCTTAGCATGATAAAGAAGATTCAAAGAGAGTGAGATGCCAGCTCCTTTCGTTCAGTCAGTAGCTTCAATCATTTCTGGACGTTTTTCAATGGCAAAAATCATTGAATATTATAAATGCACAAACAGTAATTTCTCCGCATTGCAAGGTGCAATTCTGAAATTTTTTACTTTTTCCTGCTCCTCTTAGCATGATAAAGAAGATTCAAAGAGAGTGAGATGCCAGCTCCTTTCATTCAGTCAGTAGCTTCAATCATTTCTGGTATATGAATAACATGATGTTTTTCAATGGCAAAAATCAATGAATATTGTAAATGCACAAACAGTAATTTCTCCGCATTGCAAGGTGCAATTCTGAAATTTTTTGCTTTTTCCTGCTCCTCTTAGCATGATAAAGAAGATTCAAAGAGAGTGAGATGCCAGCTCCTTTCATTCAGTCAGTAGCTTCAATCATTTCTGGACGTTTTTCAATGGCAAAAATCAATGAATATTGTAAATGCACAAACAGTAATTTCTCCGCATTGCAAGGTGCAATTCTGAAATTTTTTGCTTTTTCCTGCTCCTCTTAGCATGATAAAGAAGATTCAAAGAGAGTGAGATGCCAGCTCCTTTCATTCAGTCAGTAGCTTCAATCATTTCTGGACGTTTTTCAATGGCAAAAATCAATGAATATTGTAAATGCACAAACAGTAATTTCTCCGCATTGCAAGGTGCAATTCTGAAATTTTTTGCTTTTTCCTGCTCCTCTTAGCATGATAAAGAAGATTCAAAGAGAGTGAGATGCCAGCTCCTTTCATTCAGTCAGTAGCTTCAATCATTTCTGGACGTTTTTCAATGGCAAAAATCAATGAATATTGTAAATGCACAAACAGTAATTTCTCCGCATTGCAAGGTGCAATTCTGAAATTTTTTACTTTTTCCTGCTCCTCTTAGCATGATAAAGAAGATTCAAAGAGAGTGAGATGCCAGCTCCTTTCATTCAGTCAGTAGCTTCAATCATTTCTGGTATATGAATAACATGATGTTTTTCAATCGCAAAAATCAATGAATATTGTAAATGCACAAACAGTAATTTCTCCGCATTGCAAGGTGCAATTCTGAAATTTTTTGCTTTTTCCTGCTCCGCTTAGCATGATAAAGAAGATTCAAAGAGAGTGAGATGCCAGCTCCTTTCATTCAGTCAGTAGCTTCAATCATTTCTGGATGTTTTTCAATGGCAAAAATCAATGAATATTGGAAATGCACAAACAGTAATTTCTCCGCATTGCAAGGTGCAATTCTGAAATTTTTTGCTTTTTCCTGCTCCTCTTAGCATGATAAAGAAGATTCAAAGAGAGTGAGATGCCAGCTCCTTTCCTTCAGTCAGTAGCTTCAATCATTTCTGGTATATGAATAACATGATGTTTTTCAATGGCAAAAATCAATGAATTTTGTAAATGCACAAACAGTAATTTCTCCGCATTGCAAAGCGCAATTCTGAATTTTTTTGCTTTTTCCTGCTCCTCTTAGCATGATAAAGAAGATTCAAAGAGAGTGAGATGCCAGCTCCTTTCGTTCAGTCAGTAGCTTCAATCATTTCTGGACATTTTTCAATGGCAAAAATCAATGAATATTGTAAATGCACAAACAGTAATTTCTCCGCATGGCAAGGTGCAATTCTGAAATTTTTTGCTTTTTCCTGCTCCTCTTAGCATGATAAAGAAGATTCAAAGAGAGTGAAATGCCAGCTCCTTTCATTCAGTCAGTAGCTTCAATCATTTCTGGACGTTTTTCAATGGCAAAAATCAATGAATATTGTAAATGCACAAACAGTAATTTCTCCGCATTGCAAGGTGCAATTCTGAAATTTTTTGCTTTTTCCTGCTCCTCTTAGCATGATAAAGAAGATTCAAAGAGAGTGAGATGCCAGCTCCTTTCATTCAGTCAGTAGCTTCAATCATTTCTGGACGTTTTTCAATGGCAAAAATCAATGAATATTGTAAATGCACAAACAGTAATTTCTCCGCATTGCAAGGTGCAATTCTGAAATTTTTTGCTTTTTCCTGCTCCTCTTAGAATGATAAAGAAGATTCAAAGAGAGTGAGATGCCAGCTCCTTTCCTTCAGTCAGTAGCGTCAATCATTTCTGGCATATGAATAACATGATGTTTTTCAATGGCAAAAATCAATGAATTTTGTAAATGCACAAACAGTAATTTCTCCGCATTGCAAGGCGCAATTCTGAAATTTTTTGCTTTTTCCTGCTCCTCTTAGCATGATAAAGAAGATTCAAAGAGAGTGAGATGCCAGCTCCTTTCATTCAGTCAGTAGCTTCAATCATTTCTGGACATTTTTCAATGGCAAAAATCAATGAATATTGTAAATGCACAAACAGTAATTTCTCCGCATTGCAAGGTGCAATTCTGAAATTTTTTGCTTTTTCCTGCTCCTCTTAGCATGATAAAGAAGATTCAAAGAGAGTGAGATGACAGCTCCTTTCATTCAGTCAGTAGCTTCAATCATTTCTGGACGTTTTTCAATGGCAAAAATCAATGAATATTGTAAATGCACAAACAGTAATTTCTCCGCATTGCAAGGTGCAATTCTGAAATTTTTCCTTTTTCCTGCTCCTCTTAGCATGATAAAGAAGATTCAAAGAGAGTGAGGTGCCAGCTCCTTTCATTCAGTCAGGAGCTTCAAACATTTCTGGTATATGAATAACATGTTTTTCAATGGCAAAAATCAATGAATATTGTAAATGCACAAACAGTAATTTCTCCGCATTGCAAGGTGCAATTCTGAAATTTTTTGCTTTTTCCTGCTCCTCTTAGCATGATAAAGAAGATTCAAAGAGAGTGAGATGCCAGCTCCTTTCATTCAGTCAGTAGTTTCAAACATTTCTGGACGTTTTTCAATGGCAAAAATCAATGAATATTGTAAATGCACAAACAGTAATTTCTCCGCATTGCAAGGTGCAATTCTGAAATTTTTTGTTTTTTCCTGCTCCTCTTAGCATGATAAAGAAGATTCAAAGAGAGTGAGATGCCAGCTCCTTTCATTCAGTCAGTAGCTTCAATCATTTCTGGACGTTTTTCAATGGCAAAAATCAATGAATATTGTAAATGCACAAACAGTAATTTCTCCGCATTGCAAGGTGCAATTCTGAAATTTTTTGCTTTTTCCTGCTCCTCTTAGCATGATAAACAAGATTCAAAGAGAGTGAGATGTCAGCTCCTTTCATTCAGTCAGTAGCTTCAATCATTTCTGGATGTTTTTCAATGGCAAAAATCATTGAATATTGTAAATGCACAAACAGTAATTTCTCCGCATTGCAAGGTGCAATTCTGAAATTTTTTACTTTTTCCTGCTCCTCTTAGCATGATAAAGAAGATTCAAAGAGAGTGAGATGCCAGCTCCTTTCATTCACTCAGTAGCTTCAATCATTTCTGGTATATGAATAACATGATGTTTTTCAATCGCAAAAATCAATGAATATTGTAAATGCACAAACAGTAATTTCTCCGCATTGCAAGGTGCAATTCTGAAATTTTTTGCTTTTTCCTGCTCCTCTTAGCATGATAAAGAAGATTCAAAGAGAGTGAGATGCCAGCTCCTTTCATTCAGTCAGTAGCTTCAATCATTTCTGGATGTTTTTCAATGGCAAAAATCAATGAATATTGTAAATGCACAAACAGTAATTTCTCCGCATTGCAAGGTGCAATTCTGAAATTTTTTGCTTTTTCCTGCTCCTCTTAGCATGATAAAGAAGATTCAAAGAGAGTGAGATGCCAGCTCCTTTCCTTCAGTCAGTAGCTTCAATCATTTCTGGTATATGAATAACATGATGTTTTTCAATGGCAAAAATCAATGAATTTTGTAAAATGCACAAACATTAATTTCTCCGCATTGCAAGGCGCAATTCTGAAATTTTTTGCTTTTTCCTGCTCCTCTTAGCATGATAAAGAAGATTCAAAGAGAGTGAGATGCCAGCTCCTTTCATTCAGTCAGTAGCTTCAATCATTTCTGGACATTTTTCAATGGCAAAAATCAATGAATATTGTAAATGCACAAACAGTAATTTCTCCGCATTGCAAGGTGCAATTCTGAAATTTTTTGCTTTTTCCTGCTCCTCTTAGCATGATAAAGAAGATTCAAAGAGAGTGAGATGCCAGCTCCTTTCATTCAGTCAGTAGCTTCAATCATTTCTGGACGTTTTTCAATGGCAAAAATCAATGAATATTGTAAATGCACAAACAGTAATTTCTCCGCATTGCAAGGTGCAATTCTGAAATTTTTTGCTTTTTCCTGCTCCTCTTAGCATGATAAAGAATATTCAAAGAGAGTTAGATGCCAGCTCCTTTCATTCAGTCAGTACCTTCAATCATTTCTGGACGTTTTTCAATGGCAAAAATCAATGAATATTGTAAATGCACAAACAGTAATTTCTCCGCATTGCAAGGTGCAATTCTGAAATTTTTTGCTTTTTCCTGCTCCTCTTAGCATGATAAAGAAGATTCAAAGAGAGTGAGATGCCAGCTCCTTTCATTCAGTCAGTAGCTTCAATCATTTCTGGACGTTTTTCAATGGCAAAAATCAATGAATATTGTAAATGCACAAACTGTAATTTCTCCGCATTGCAAGGTGCAATTCTGAAATTTTTTGCTTTTTCCTGCTCCTCTTAGCATGATAAAGAAGATTCAAAGAGAGTGAGATGCCAGCTCCTTTCATTCAGTCAGTAGCTTCAATCATTTCTGGTATATGAATAACATGATGTTTTTCAATAGCAAAAATCAATGAATATTGTAAATGCACAAACAGTAATTTCTCCGCATTGCAAGGTGCAATTCTGAAATTTTTTGCTTTTTCCTGCTCCTCTTAGCATGATAAAGAAGATTCAAAGAGAGTGAGATGCCAGCTCCTTTCATTCAGTCAGTAGCTTCAATCATTTCTGGACGTTTTTCAATGGCAAAAATCAATGAATATTGTAAATGCACAAACAGTAATTTCTCCGCATTGCAAGGTGCAATTCTGAAATTTTTTGCTTTTTCCTGCTCCTCTTAGCATGATAAACAAGATTCAAAGAGAGTGAGATGCCAGCTCCTTTCATTCAGTCAGTAGCTTCAATCATTTCTGGACGTTTTTCAATGGCAAAAATCATTGAATATTGTAAATGCACAAACAGTAATTTCTCCGCATTGCAAGGTGCAATTCTGAAATTTTTTACTTTTTCCTGCTCCTCTTAGCATGATAAAGAAGATTCAAAGAGAGTGAGATGCCAGCTCCTTTCATTCAGTCTGTAGCTTCAATCATTTCTGGTATATTAATAACATGATGTTTTTCAATCGCAAAAATCAATGAATATTGTAAATGCACAAACAGTAATTTCTCCGCATTGCAAGGTGCAATTCTGAAATTTTTTGCTTTTTCCTGCTCCTCTTAGCATGATAAAGAAGATTCAAAGAGAGTGAGATGCCAGCTCCTTTCATTCAGTCAGTAGCTTCAATCATTTCTGGACGTTTTTCAATGGCAAAAATCAATGAATATTGTAAATGCACAAACAGTAATTTCTCCGCATTGCAAGGTGCAATTCTGAAATTTTTTGCTTTTTCCTGCTCCTCTTAGCATGATAAAGAAGATTCAAAGAGAGTGAGATGCCAGCTCCTTTCATTCAGTCAGTAGCTTCAATCATTTCTGGTATATGAATAACATGATGTTTTTCAATGGCAAAAATCAATGAATATTGTAAATGCACAAACAGTAATTTCTCCGCATTGCAAGGTGCAATTCTGAAATTTTTTGCTTTTTCCTGCTCCTCTTAGCATGATAAAGAAGATTCAAAGAGAGTGAGATGCCAGCTCCTTTCATTCAGTCAGTAGCTTCAATCATTTCTGGACGTTTTTCCATGGCAAAAATCAATGAATATTGTAAATGCACAAACAGTAATTTCTCCGCATTGCAAGGTGCAATTCTGAAATTTTTTGCTTTTTCCTGCTCCTCTTAGCATGATAAAGAAGATTCAAAGAGAGTGAGATGCCAGCTCCTTTCATTCAGTCAGTAGCTTCAATCATTTCTGGACGTTTTTCAATGGTAAAAATCAATGAATATTGTAAATGCACAAACAGTAATTTCTCCACTTTGCAAGGTGCAATTCTGAAATTTTTTGCTTTTTCCTGCTCCTCTTAGCATGATAAAGAAGATTCAAAGAGAGTGAGATGCCAGCTCCTTTCATTCAGTCAGTAGCTTCAAACATTTCTGGTATATGAATAACATGATGTTTTTCAATGGCAAAAATCAATGAATATTGTAAATGCACAAACAGTAATTTCTCCGCATTGCAAGGTGCAAGTCTGAAATTTTTTGCTTTTTCCTGCTCCTCTTAGCATGATAAAGAAGATTCAAAGAGAGTGAGATGCCAGCTACTTTCATTCAGTCAGTAGCTTCAATCATTTCTGGACGTTTTTCAATGGTAAAAATCAATGAATATTGTAAATGCACAAACAGTAATTTCTCCACATTGCAAGGTGCAATTCTGAAATTTTTTGCTTTTTCCTGCTCCTCTTAGCATGATAAAGAAGATTCAAAGAGAGTGAGATGCCAACTCCTTTCATTCAGTCAGTAGCTTCAAACATTTCTGGTATATGAATAACATGATGTTTTTCAATGGCAAAAATCAATGAATATTGTAAATGCACAAACAGTAATTTCTCCGCATTGCAAGGTGCAATTCTGAAATTTTTTGCTTTTTCCTGCTCCTCTTAGCATGATAAAGAAGATTCAAAGAGAGTGAGATGCCAGCTCCTTTCATTCAGTCAGTAGCTTCAATCATTTCTGGACGTTTTTCAATGGCAAAAATCAATGAATATTGTAAATGCACAAACAGTAATTTCTCCGCATTGCAAGGTGCAATTCTGAAATTTTTTGCTTTTTCCTGCTCCTCTTAGCATGATAAAGAAGATTCAAAGAGAGTGAGATGCCAGCTCCTTTCATTCAGTCAGTACCTTCAATCATTTCTGGACGTTTTTCAATGGCAAAAATCAATGAATATTGTAAATGCACAAACAGTAATTTCTCCGCATTGCAAGGTGCAATTCTGAAATTTTTTGCTTTTTCCCGCTCCTCTTAGCATGATAAAGAAGATTCAAAGAGAGTGAGGTGCCAGCTCCTTTCATTCAGTCAGTAGCTTCAAACATTTCTGGTATATGAATAACATGTTTTTCAATGGCAAAAATCAATGAATATTGTAAATGCACAAACAGTAATTTCTCCGCATTGCAAGGTGCAATTCTGAAATTTTTTGCTTTTTCCTGCTCCTCTTAGCATGATAAAGAAGATTCAAAGAGAGTGAGATGCCAGCTCCTTTCATTCAGTCAGTAGCTTCAATCATTTCTGGACGTTTTTCAATGGCAAAAATCAATGAATATTGTAAATGCACAAACAGTAATTTCTCCGCATTGCAAGGTGCAATTCTGAAATTTTTTGCTTTTTCCTGCTCCTCTTAGCATGATAAAGAAGATTCAAAGAGAGTGAGATGCCAGCTCCTTTCATTCAGTCAGTAGCTTCAATCATTTCTGGACGTTTTTCAATGGCAAAAATCAATGAATATTGTAAATGCACAAACAGTAATTTCTCCGCATTGCAAGGTGCAATTCTGAAATTTTTTGCTTTTTCCTGCTCCTCTTAGCATGATAAAGAAGATTCAAAGAGAGTGAGATGCCAGCTCCTTTGATTCAGTCAGTAGCTTCAAACATTTCTGGTATATGAATAACATGATGTTTTTCAATGGCAAAAATCAATGAATATTGTAAATGCACAAACAGTAATTTCTCCGCATTGCAAGGTGCAAGTCTGAAATTTTTTGCTTTTTCCTGCTCCTCTTAGCATGATAAAGAAGATTCAAAGAGAGTGAGATGCCAGCTACTTTCATTCAGTCAGTAGCTTCAATCATTTCTGGACGTTTTTCAATGGTAAAAATCAATGAATATTGTAAATGCACAAACAGTAATTTCTCCACATTGCAAGGTGCAATTCTGAAATTTTTTGCTTTTTCCTGCTCCTCTTAGCATGATAAAGAAGATTCAAAGAGAGTGAGATGCCAGCTCCTTTCATTCAGTCAGTAGCTTCAAACATTTCTGGTATATGAATAACATGATGTTTTTCAATGGCAAAAATCAATGAATATTGTAAATGCACAAACAGTAATTTCTCCGCATTGCAAGGTGCAAGTCTGAAATTTTTTGCTTTTTCCTGCTCCTCTTAGCATGATAAAGAAGATTCAAAGAGAGTGAGATGCCAGCTACTTTCATTCAGTCAGTAGCTTCAATCATTTCTGGACGTTTTTCAATGGTAAAAATCAATGAATATTGTAAATGCACAAACAGTAATTTCTCCACATTGCAAGGTGCAATTCTGAAATTTTTTGCTTTTTCCTGCTCCTCTTAGCATGATAAAGAAGATTCAAAGAGAGTGAGATGCCAGCTCCTTTCATTCAGTCAGTAGCTTCAAACATTTCTGGTATATGAATAACATGATGTTTTTCAATGGCAAAAATCAATGAATATTGTAAATGCACAAACAGTAATTTCTCCGCATTGCAAGGTGCAATTCTGAAATTTTTTGCTTTTTCCTGCTCCTCTTAGCATGATAAAGAAGATTCAAAGAGAGTGAGATGCCAGCTCCTTTCATTCAGTCAGTAGCTTCAATCATTTCTGGACGTTTTTCAATGGCAAAAATCAATGAATATTGTAAATGCACAAACAGTAATTTCTCCGCATTGCAAGGTGCAATTCTGAAATTTTTTGCTTTTTCCTGCTCCTCTTAGCATGATAAAGAAGATTCAAAGAGAGTGAGATGTCAGCTCCTTTCATTCAGTCAGTAGCTTCAAACATTTCTGGTATATGAATAACATGATATTTTTCAATTCCAAAAATCAATGAATATTGTAAATGCACAAACAGTAATTTCTCCGCATTGCAAGGTGCAATTCTGAAATTTTTTGCTTTTTCCTGCTCCTCTTAGCATGATAAAGAAGATTCAAAGAGAGTGAGATGCCAGCTCCTTTCATTCAGTCAGTAGCTTCAATCATTTCTGGACGTTTTTCAATGGCAAAAATCAATGAATATTGTAAATGCACAAACAGTAATTTCTCCGCATTGCAAGGTGCAATTCTGAAATTTTTTGCTTTTTCCTGCTCCTCTTAGCATGATAAAGAGGATTCAAAGAGAGTGAGATGCCAGCTCCTTTCATTCAGTCAGTAGCTTCAATCATTTCTGGACGTTTTTCAATGGCAAAAATCAATGAATATTGTAAATGCACAAACAGTAATTTCTCCGCATTGCAAGGTGCAATTCTGAAATTTTTTGCTTTTTCCTGCTCCTCTTAGCATGATAAAGAAGATTCAAAGAGAGTGAGATGCCAGCTCCTTTCATTCAGTCAGTAGCTTCAAACATTTCTGGTATATGAATAACATGATGTTTTTCAATGGCAAAAATCAATGAATTTTGTAAATGCACAAACAGTAATTTCTCCGCATTGCAAGGTGCAAGTCTGAAATTTTTTGCTTTTTCCTGCTCCTCTTAGCATGATAAAGAAGATTCAAAGAGAGTGAGATGCCAGCTACTTTCATTCAGTCAGTAGCTTCAATCATTTCTGGACGTTTTTCAATGGTAAAAATCAATGAATATTGTAAATGCACAAACAGTAATTTCTCCACATTGCAATGTGCAATTCTAAAATTTTTTGCTTTTTCCTGCTCCTCTTTGCATGATAAAGAAGATTCAAAGAGAGTGAGATGCCTGCTCCTTTCATTCAGTCAGTAGCTTCAAACATTTCTGGTATATGAATAACATGATGTTTTTCAATGGCAAAAATCAATGAATATTGTAAATGCACAAACAGTAATTTCTCCGCATTGCAAGGTGCAATTCTGAAATTTTTTGCTTTTTCCTGCTCCTCTTAGCATGATAAAGAAGATTCAAAGAGAGTGAGATGCCAACTCCTTTCATTCAGTCAGTAGCTTCAAACATTTCTGGTATATGAATAACATGATGTTTTTCAATGGCAAAAATCAATGAATATTGTAAATGCACAAACAGTAATTTCTCCGCATTGCAAGGTGCAATTCTGAAATTTTTTGCTTTTTCCTGCTCCTCTTAGCATGATAAAGAAGATTCAAAGAGAGTGAGATGCCAGCTCCTTTCATTCAGTCAGTAGCTTCAATCATTTCTGGACGTTTTTCAATGGCAAAAATCAATGAATATTGTAAATGCACAAACAGTAATTTCTCCGCATTGCAAGGTGCAATTCTGAAATTTTTTGCTTTTTCCTGCTCCTCTTAGCATGATAAAGAAGATTCAAAGAGAGTGAGATGCCAGCTCCTTTCATTCAGTCAGTACCTTCAATCATTTCTGGACGTTTTTCAATGGCAAAAATCAATGAATATTGTAAATGCACAAACAGTAATTTCTCCGCATTGCAAGGTGCAATTCTGAAATTTTTTGCTTTTTCCCGCTCCTCTTAGCATGATAAAGAAGATTCAAAGAGAGTGAGGTGCCAGCTCCTTTCATTCAGTCAGTAGCTTCAAACATTTCTGGTATATGAATAACATGTTTTTCAATGGCAAAAATCAATGAATATTGTAAATGCACAAACAGTAATTTCTCCGCATTGCAAGGTGCAATTCTGAAATTTTTTGCTTTTTCCTGCTCCTCTTAGCATGATAAAGAAGATTCAAAGAGAGTGAGATGCCAGCTCCTTTCATTCAATCAGTAGCTTCAATCATTTCTGGACGTTTTTCAATGGCAAAAATCAATGAATATTGTATATGCACAAACAGTAATTTCTCCGCATTGCAAGGTGCAATTCTGAAATTTTTTGCTTTTTCCTGCTCCTCTTAGCATGATAAAGAAGATTCAAAGAGAGTGAGATGCCAGCTCCTTTCATTCAGTCAGTAGCTTCAATCATTTCTGGACGTTTTTCAATGGCAAAAATCAATGAATATTGTAAATGCACAAACAGTAATTTCTCCGCATTGCAAGGTGCAATTCTGAATTTTTTTGCTTTTTCCTGCTCCTCTTAGCATGATAAAGAAGATTCAAAGAGAGTGAGATGCCAGCTCCTTTGATTCAGTCAGTAGCTTCAAACATTTCTGGTATATGAATAACATGATGTTTTTCAATGGCAAAAATCAATGAATATTGTAAATGCACAAACAGTAATTTCTCCGCATTGCAAGGTGCAAGTCTGAAATTTTTTGCTTTTTCCTGCTCCTCTTAGCATGATAAAGAAGATTCAAAGAGAGTGAGATGCCAGCTACTTTCATTCAGTCAGTAGCTTCAATCATTTCTGGACGTTTTTCAATGGTAAAAATCAATGAATATTGTAAATGCACAAACAGTAATTTCTCCACATTGCAAGGTGCAATTCTGAATTTTTTTGCTTTTTCCTGCTCCTCTTAGCATGATAAAGAAGATTCAAAGAGAGTGAGATGCCAGCTCCTTTCATTCAGTCAGTAGCTTCAAACATTTCTGGTATATGAATAACATGATGTTTTTCAATGGCAAAAATCAATGAATATTGTAAATGCACAAACAGTAATTTCTCCGCATTGCAAGGTGCAAGTCTGAAATTTTTTGCTTTTTCCTGCTCCTCTTAGCATGATAAAGAAGATTCAAAGAGAGTGAGATGCCAGCTACTTTCATTCAGTCAGTAGCTTCAATCATTTCTGGACGTTTTTCAATGGTAAAAATCAATGAATATTGTAAATGCACAAACAGTAATTTCTCCACATTGCAAGGTGCAATTCTGAAATTTTTTGCTTTTTCCTGCTCCTCTTAGCATGATAAAGAAGATTCAAAGAGAGTGAGATGCCAGCTCCTTTCATTCAGTCAGTAGCTTCAAACATTTCTGGTATATGAATAACATGATGTTTTTCAATGGCAAAAATCAATGAATATTGTAAATGCACAAACAGTAATTTCTCCACATTGCAAGGTGCAATTCTGAAATTTTTTGCTTTTTCCTGCTCCTCTTAGCATGATAAAGAAGATTCAAAGAGAGTGAGATGCCAGCTCCTTTCATTCAGTCAGTAGCTTCAAACATTTCTGGTATATGAATAACATGATGTTTTTCAATGGCAAAAATCAATGAATATTGTAAATGCACAAACAGTAATTTCTCCGCATTGCAAGGTGCAATTCTGAAATTTTTTGCTTTTTCCTGCTCCTCTTAGCATGATAAAGAAGATTCAAAGAGAGTGAGATGCCAGCTCCTTTCATTCAGTTAGTAGCTTCAATCATTTCTGGACGTTTTTCAATGGCAAAAATCAATGAATATTGTAAATGCACAAACAGTAATTTCTCCGCATTGCAAGGTGCAATTCTGAAATTTTTTGCTTTTTCCTGCTCCTCTTAGCATGATAAAGAAGATTCAAAGAGAGTGAGATGTCAGCTCCTTTCATTCAGTCAGTAGCTTCAAACATTTCTGGTATATGAATAACATGATGTTTTTCAATGGCAAAAATCAATGAATATTGTAAATGCACAAACAGTAATTTCTCCACATTGCAAGGTGCAATTCTGAAATTTTTTGCTTTTTCCTGCTCCTCTTAGCATGATAAAGAAGATTCAAAGAGAGTGAGATGCCAGCTCCTTTCATTCAGTCAGTAGCTTCAAACATTTCTGGTATATGAATAACATGATGTTTTTCAATGGCAAAAATCAATGAATATTGTAAATGCACAAACAGTAATTTCTCCGCATTGCAAGGTGCAATTCTGAAATTTTTTGCTTTTTCCTGCTCCTCTTAGCATGATAAAGAAGATTCAAAGAGAGTGAGATGCCAGCTCCTTTCATTCAGTCAGTAGCTTCAATCATTTCTGGACGTTTTTCAATGGCAAAAATCAATGAATATTGTAAATGCACAAACAGTAATTTCTCCGCATTGCAAGGTGCAATTCTGAAATTTTTTGCTTTTTCCTGCTCCTCTTAGCATGATAAAGAAGATTCAAAGAGAGTGAGATGTCAGCTCCTTTCATTCAGTCAGTAGCTTCAAACATTTCTGGTATATGAATAACATGATGTTTTTCAATGGCAAAAATCAATGAATATTGTAAATGCACAAACAGTAATTTCTCCGCATTGCAAGGTGCAATTCTGAAATTTTTTGCTTTTTCCTGCTCCTCTTAGCATGATAAAGAAGATTCAAAGAGAGTGAGATGCCAGCTCCTTTCATTCAGTCAGTAGCTTCAATCATTTCTGGACGTTTTTCAATGGCAAAAATCAATGAATATTGTAAATGCACAAACAGTAATTTCTCCGCATTGCAAGGTGCAATTCTGAAATTTTTTGCTTTTTCCCGCTCCTCTTAGCATGATAAAGAAGATTCAAAGAGAGTGAGGTGCCAGCTCCTTTCATTCAGTCAGTAGCTTCAAACATTTCTGGTATATGAATAACATGTTTTTCAATGGCAAAAATCAATGAATATTGTAAATGCACAAACAGTAATTTCTCCGCATTGCAAGGTGCAATTCTGAAATTTTTTGCTTTTTCCTGCTCCTCTTAGCATGATAAAGAAGATTCAAAGAGAGTGAGATGCCAGCTCCTTTCATTCAGTCAGTAGCTTCAATCATTTCTGGACGTTTTTCAATGGCAAAAATCAATGAATATTGTAAATGCACAAACAGTAATTTCTCCGCATTGCAAGGTGCAATTCTGAAATTTTTTGCTTTTTCCTGCTCCTCTTAGCATGATAAAGAAGATTCAAAGAGAGTGAGATGCCAGCTCCTTTCATTCAGTCAGTAGCTTCAATCATTTCTGGACGTTTTTCAATGGCAAAAATCAATGAATATTGTAAATGCACAAACAGTAATTTCTCCGCATTGCAAGGTGCAATTCTGAAATTTTTTGCTTTTTCCTGCTCCTCTTAGCATGATAAAGAAGATTCAAAGAGAGTGAGATGCCAGCTCCTTTGATTCAGTCAGTAGCTTCAAACATTTCTGGTATATGAATAACATGATGTTTTTCAATGGCAAAAATCAATGAATATTGTAAATGCACAAACAGTAATTTCTCCGCATTGCAAGGTGCAAGTCTGAAATTTTTTGCTTTTTCCTGCTCCTCTTAGCATGATAAAGAAGATTCAAAGAGAGTGAGATGCCAGCTACTTTCATTCAGTCAGTAGCTTCAATCATTTCTGGACGTTTTTCAATGGTAAAAATCAATGAATATTGTAAATGCACAAACAGTAATTTCTCCACATTGCAAGGTGCAATTCTGAAATTTTTTGCTTTTTCCTGCTCCTCTTAGCATGATAAAGAAGATTCAAAGAGAGTGAGATGCCAGCTCCTTTCATTCAGTCAGTAGCTTCAAACATTTCTGGTATATGAATAACATGATGTTTTTCAATGGCAAAAATCAATGAATATTGTAAATGCACAAACAGTAATTTCTCCGCATTGCAAGGTGCAAGTCTGAAATTTTTTGCTTTTTCCTGCTCCTCTTAGCATGATAAAGAAGATTCAAAGAGAGTGAGATGCCAGCTACTTTCATTCAGTCAGTAGCTTCAATCATTTCTGGACGTTTTTCAATGGTAAAAATCAATGAATATTGTAAATGCACAAACAGTAATTTCTCCACATTGCAAGGTGCAATTCTGAAATTTTTTGCTTTTTCCTGCTCCTCTTAGCATGATAAAGAAGATTCAAAGAGAGTGAGATGCCAGCTCCTTTCATTCAGTCAGTAGCTTCAAACATTTCTGGTATATGAATAACATGATGTTTTTCAATGGCAAAAATCAATGAATATTGTAAATGCACAAACAGTAATTTCTCCGCATTGCAAGGTGCAATTCTGAAATTTTTTGCTTTTTCCTGCTCCTCTTAGCATGATAAAGAAGATTCAAAGAGAGTGAGATGCCAGCTCCTTTCATTCAGTCAGTAGCTTCAATCATTTCTGGACGTTTTTCAATGGCAAAAATCAATGAATATTGTAAATGCACAAACAGTAATTTCTCCGCATTGCAAGGTGCAATTCTGAAATTTTTTGCTTTTTCCTGCTCCTCTTAGCATGATAAAGAAGATTCAAAGAGAGTGAGATGTCAGCTCCTTTCATTCAGTCAGTAGCTTCAAACATTTCTGGTATATGAATAACATGATGTTTTTCAATGACAAAAATCAATGAATATTGTAAATGCACAAACAGTAATTTCTCCGCATTGCAAGGTGCAATTCTGAAATTTTTTGCTTTTTCCTGCTCCTCTTAGCATGATAAAGAAGATTCAAAGAGAGTGAGATGCCAGCTCCTTTCATTCAGTCAGTAGCTTCAATCATTTCTGGACGTTTTTCAATGGCAAAAATCAATGAATATTGTAAATGCACAAACAGTAATTTCTCCGCATTGCAAGGTGCAATTCTGAAATTTTTTGCTTTTTCCTGCTCCTCTTAGCATGATAAAGAGGATTCAAAGAGAGTGAGATGCCAGCTCCTTTCATTCAGTCAGTAGCTTCAATCATTTCTGGACGTTTTTCAATGGCAAAAATCAATGAATATTGTAAATGCACAAACAGTAATTTCTCCGCATTGCAAGGTGCAATTCTGAAATTTTTTGCTTTTTCCTGCTCCTCTTAGCATGATAAAGAAGATTCAAAGAGAGTGAGATGCCAGCTCCTTTCATTCAGTCAGTAGCTTCAAACATTTCTGGTATATGAATAACATGATGTTTTTCAATGGCAAAAATCAATGAATATTGTAAATGCACAAACAGTAATTTCTCCGCATTGCAAGGTGCAAGTCTGAAATTTTTTGCTTTTTCCTGCTCCTCTTAGCATGATAAAGAAGATTCAAAGAGAGTGAGATGCCAGCTACTTTCATTCAGTCAGTAGCTTCAATCATTTCTGGACGTTTTTCAATGGTAAAAATCAATGAATATTGTAAATGCACAAACAGTAATTTCTCCACATTGCAATGTGCAATTCTAAAATTTTTTGCTTTTTCCTGCTCCTCTTAGCATGATAAAGAAGATTCAAAGAGAGTGAGATGCCTGCTCCTTTCATTCAGTCAGTAGCTTCAAACATTTCTGGTATATGAATAACATGATGTTTTTCAATGGCAAAAATCAATGAATATTGTAAATGCACAAACAGTAATTTCTCCGCATTGCAAGGTGCAATTCTGAAATTTTTTGCTTTTTCCTGCTCCTCTTAGCATGATAAAGAAGATTCAAAGAGAGTGAGATGCCAACTCCTTTCATTCAGTCAGTAGCTTCAAACATTTCTGGTATATGAATAACATGATGTTTTTCAATGGCAAAAATCAATGAATATTGTAAATGCACAAACAGTAATTTCTCCGCATTGCAAGGTGCAATTCTGAAATTTTTTGCTTTTTCCTGCTCCTCTTAGCATGATAAAGAAGATTCAAAGAGAGTGAGATGCCAGCTCCTTTCATTCAGTCAGTAGCTTCAATCATTTCTGGACGTTTTTCAATGGCAAAAATCAATGAATATTGTAAATGCACAAACAGTAATTTCTCCGCATTGCAAGGTGCAATTCTGAAATTTTTTGCTTTTTCCTGCTCCTCTTAGCATGATAAAGAAGATTCAAAGAGAGTGAGATGCCAGCTCCTTTCATTCAGTCAGTACCTTCAATCATTTCTGGACGTTTTTCAATGGCAAAAATCAATGAATATTGTAAATGCACAAACAGTAATTTCTCCACATTGCAAGGTGCAATTCTGAAATTTTTTGCTTTTTCCTGCTCCTCTTAGCATGATAAAGAAGATTCAAAGAGAGTGAGATGCCAGCTCCTTTCATTCAGTCAGTAGCTTCAAACATTTCTGGTATATGAATAACATGATGTTTTTCAATGGCAAAAATCAATGAATATTGTAAATGCACAAACAGTAATTTCTCCGCATTGCAAGGTGCAATTCTGAAATTTTTTGCTTTTTCCTGCTCCTCTTAGCATGATAAAGAAGATTCAAAGAGAGTGACATGCCAGCTCCTTTCATTCAGTCAGTAGCTTCAATCATTTCTGGATGTTTTTCAATGGCAAAAATCAATGAATATTGTAAATGCACAAACTGTAATTTCTCCGCATTGCAAGGTGCAATTCTGAAATTTTTTGCTTTTTCCTGCTCCTCTTAGTATGATAAAGAAGATTCAAAGAGAGTGAGATGCCAGCTCCTTTCATTCAGTCAGTAGCTTCAATCATTTCTGGACGTTTTTCAGTGGCAAAAATCAATGAATATTGTAAATGCACAAACAGTAATTTCTCCGCATTGCAAGGTGCAATTCTGAAATTTTTTGCTTTTTCCCGCTCCTCTTAGCATGATAAAGAAGATACAAAGAGAGTGATGTGCCAGCTCCTTTCATTCAGTCAGTAGCTTCAAACATTTCTGGTATATGAATAACATGTTTTTCAATGGCAAAAATCAATGAATATTGTAAATGCACAAACAGTAATTTCTCCGCATTGCAAGGTGCAATTCTGAAATTTTTTGATTTTTCCTGCTCCTCTTAGCATGATAAAGAAGATTCAAAGAGAGTGAGATGCCAGCTCCTTTCATTCAGTCAGTAGCTTCAATCATTTCTGGACGTTTTTCAATGGCAAAAATCAATGAATATTGTAAATGCACAAACAGTAATTTCTCCGCATTGCAAGGTGCAATTCTGAAATTTTTTGCTTTTTCCTGCTCCTCTTAGCATGATAAAGAAGATTCAAAGAGAGTGAGATGCCAGCTCCTTTCATTCAGTCAGTAGCTTCAAACATTTCTGGTATATGAATAACATGATGTTTTTCAATGGCAAAAATCAATGAATATTGTAAATGCACAAACAGTAATTTCTCCGCATTGCAAGGTGCAAGTCTGAAATTTTTTGCTTTTTCCTGCTCCTCTTAGCATGATAAAGAAGATTCAAAGAGAGTGAGATGCCAGTTACTTTCATTCAGTCAGTAGCTTCAATCATTTCTGGACGTTTTTCAATGGTAAAAATCAATGAATATTGTAAATGCACAAACAGTAATTTCTCCACATTGCAAGGTGCAATTCTGAAATTTTTTGCTTTTTCCTGCTCCTCTTAGCATGATAAAGAAGATTCAAAGAGAGTGAGATGCCAGCTCCTTTCATTCAGTCAGTAGCTTCAAACATTTCTGGTATATGAATAACATGATGTTTTTCAATGGCAAAAATCAATGAATATTGTAAATGCACAAACAGTAATTTCTCCGCATTGCAAGGTGCAATTCTGAAATTTTTTGCTTTTTCCTGCTCCTCTTAGCATGATAAAGAAGATTCAAAGAGAGTGAGATGCCAGCTCCTTTCATTCAGTCAGTAGCTTCAAACATTTCTGGTATATGAATAACATGATGTTTTTCAATGGCAAAAATCAATGAATATTGTAAATGCACAAACAGTAATTTCTCCGCATTGCAAGGTGCAATTCTGAAATTTTTTGCTTTTTCCTGCTCCTCTTAGCATGATAAAGAAGATTCAAAGAGAGTGAGATGCCAGCTCCTTTCATTCAGTCAGTAGCTTCAATCATTTCTGGATGTTTTTCAATGGCAAAAATCAATGAATATTGTAAATGCACAAACAGTAATTTCTCCGCATTGCAAGGTGCAATTCTGAAATTTTTTGCTTTTTCCTGCTCCTCTTAGCATGATAAAGAAGATTCAAAGAGAGTGAGATGTCAGCTCCTTTCATTCAGTCAGTAGCTTCAAACATTTCTGGTATATGAATAACATGATGTTTTTCAATGGCAAAAATCAATGAATATTGTAAATGCACAAACAGTAATTTCTCCGCATTGCAAGGTGCAATTCTGAAATTTTTTGCTTTTTCCTGCTCCTCTTAGCATGATAAAGAAGATTCAAAGAGAGTGAGATGCCAGCTCCTTTCATTCAGTCAGTAGCTTCAATCATTTCTGGATGTTTTTCAATGGCAAAAATCAATGAATATTGTAAATGCACAAACAGTAATTTCTCCGCATTGCAAGGTGCAATTCTGAAATTTTTTGCTTTTTCCTGCTCCTCTTAGCATGATAAAGAAGATTCAAAGAGAGTGAGATGCCAGCTCCTTTCATTCAGTCAGTACCTTCAATCATTTCTGGACGTTTTTCAATGGCAAAAATCAATGAATATTGTAAATGCACAAACAGTAATTTCTCCACATTGCAAGGTGCAATTCTGAAATTTTTTGCTTTTTCCTGCTCCTCTTAGCATGATAAAGAAGATTCAAAGAGAGTGAGATGCCAGCTCCTTTCATTCAGTCAGTAGCTTCAAACATTTCTGGTATATGAATAACATGATGTTTTTCAATGGCAAAAATCAATGAATATTGTAAATGCACAAACAGTAATTTCTCCGCATTGCAAGGTGCAATTCTGAAATTTTTTGCTTTTTCCTGCTCCTCTTAGCATGATAAAGAAGATTCAAAGAGAGTGACATGCCAGCTCCTTTCATTCAGTCAGTAGCTTCAATCATTTCTGGATGTTTTTCAATGGCAAAAATCAATGAATATTGTAAATGCACAAACTGTAATTTCTCCGCATTGCAAGGTGCAATTCTGAAATTTTTTGCTTTTTCCTGCTCCTCTTAGTATGATAAAGAAGATTCAAAGAGAGTGAGATGCCAGCTCCTTTCATTCAGTCAGTAGCTTCAATCATTTCTGGACGTTTTTCAGTGGCAAAAATCAATGAATATTGTAAATGCACAAACAGTAATTTCTCCGCATTGCAAGGTGCAATTCTGAAATTTTTTGCTTTTTCCCGCTCCTCTTAGCATGATAAAGAAGATACAAAGAGAGTGATGTGCCAGCTCCTTTCATTCAGTCAGTAGCTTCAAACATTTCTGGTATATGAATAACATGTTTTTCAATGGCAAAAATCAATGAATATTGTAAATGCACAAACAGTAATTTCTCCGCATTGCAAGGTGCAATTCTGAAATTTTTTGATTTTTCCTGCTCCTCTTAGCATGATAAAGAAGATTCAAAGAGAGTGAGATGCCAGCTCCTTTCATTCAGTCAGTAGCTTCAATCATTTCTGGACGTTTTTCAATGGCAAAAATCAATGAATATTGTAAATGCACAAACAGTAATTTCTCCGCATTGCAAGGTGCAATTCTGAAATTTTTTGCTTTTTCCTGCTCCTCTTAGCATGATAAAGAAGATTCAAAGAGAGTGAGATGCCAGCTCCTTTCATTCAGTCAGTAGCTTCAAACATTTCTGGTATATGAATAACATGATGTTTTTCAATGGCAAAAATCAATGAATATTGTAAATGCACAAACAGTAATTTCTCCGCATTGCAAGGTGCAAGTCTGAAATTTTTTGCTTTTTCCTGCTCCTCTTAGCATGATAAAGAAGATTCAAAGAGAGTGAGATGCCAGTTACTTTCATTCAGTCAGTAGCTTCAATCATTTCTGGACGTTTTTCAATGGTAAAAATCAATGAATATTGTAAATGCACAAACAGTAATTTCTCCACATTGCAAGGTGCAATTCTGAAATTTTTTGCTTTTTCCTGCTCCTCTTAGCATGATAAAGAAGATTCAAAGAGAGTGAGATGCCAGCTCCTTTCATTCAGTCAGTAGCTTCAAACATTTCTGGTATATGAATAACATGATGTTTTTCAATGGCAAAAATCAATGAATATTGTAAATGCACAAACAGTAATTTCTCCGCATTGCAAGGTGCAATTCTGAAATTTTTTGCTTTTTCCTGCTCCTCTTAGCATGATAAAGAAGATTCAAAGAGAGTGAGATGCCAGCTCCTTTCATTCAGTCAGTAGCTTCAAACATTTCTGGTATATGAATAACATGATGTTTTTCAATGGCAAAAATCAATGAATATTGTAAATGCACAAACAGTAATTTCTCCGCATTGCAAGGTGCAATTCTGAAATTTTTTGCTTTTTCCTGCTCCTCTTAGCATGATAAAGAAGATTCAAAGAGAGTGAGATGCCAGCTCCTTTCATTCAGTCAGTACCTTCAATCATTTCTGGACGTTTTTCAATGGCAAAAATCAATGAATATTGTAAATGCACAAACAGTAATTTCTCCACATTGCAAGGTGCAATTCTGAAATTTTTTGCTTTTTCCTGCTCCTCTTAGCATGATAAAGAAGATTCAAAGAGAGTGAGATGCCAGCTCCTTTCATTCAGTCAGTAGCTTCAAACATTTCTGGTATATGAATAACATGATGTTTTTCAATGGCAAAAATCAATGAATATTGTAAATGCACAAACAGTAATTTCTCCGCATTGCAAGGTGCAATTCTGAAATTTTTTGCTTTTTCCTGCTCCTCTTAGCATGATAAAGAAGATTCAAAGAGAGTGACATGCCAGCTCCTTTCATTCAGTCAGTAGCTTCAATCATTTCTGGATGTTTTTCAATGGCAAAAATCAATGAATATTGTAAATGCACAAACTGTAATTTCTCCGCATTGCAAGGTGCAATTCTGAAATTTTTGCTTTTTCCTGCTCCTCTTAGTATGATAAAGAAGATTCAAAGAGAGTGAGATGCCAGCTCCTTTCATTCAGTCAGTAGCTTCAATCATTTCTGGACGTTTTTCAGTGGCAAAAATCAATGAATATTGTAAATGCACAAACAGTAATTTCTCCGCATTGCAAGGTGCAATTCTGAAATTTTTTGCTTTTTCCCGCTCCTCTTAGCATGATAAAGAAGATACAAAGAGAGTGATGTGCCAGCTCCTTTCATTCAGTCAGTAGCTTCAAACATTTCTGGTATATGAATAACATGTTTTTCAATGGCAAAAATCAATGAATATTGTAAATGCACAAACAGTAATTTCTCCGCATTGCAAGGTGCAATTCTGAAATTTTTTGATTTTTCCTGCTCCTCTTAGCATGATAAAGAAGATTCAAAGAGAGTGAGATGCCAGCTCCTTTCATTCAGTCAGTAGCTTCAATCATTTCTGGACGTTTTTCAATGGCAAAAATCAATGAATATTGTAAATGCACAAACAGTAATTTCTCCGCATTGCAAGGTGCAATTCTGAAATTTTTGCTTTTTCCTGCTCCTCTTAGCATGATAAAGAAGATTCAAAGAGAGTGAGATGCCAGCTCCTTTCATTCAGTCAGTAGCTTCAAACATTTCTGGTATATGAATAACATGATGTTTTTCAATGGCAAAAATCAATGAATATTGTAAATTCACAAACAGTAATTTCTCCGCATTGCAAGGTGCAAGTCTGAAATTTTTTGCTTTTTCCTGCTCCTCTTAGCATGATAAAGAAGATTCAAAGAGAGTGAGATGCCAGTTACTTTCATTCAGTCAGTAGCTTCAATCATTTCTGGACGTTTTTCAATGGTAAAAATCAATGAATATTGTAAATGCACAAACAGTAATTTCTCCACATTGCAAGGTGCAATTCTGAAATTTTTTGCTTTTTCCTGCTCCTCTTAGCATGATAAAGAAGATTCAAAGAGAGTGAGATGCCAGCTCCTTTCATTCAGTCAGTAGCTTCAAACATTTCTGGTATATGAATAACATGATGTTTTTCAATGGCAAAAATCAATGAATATTGTAAATGCACAAACAGTAATTTCTCCGCATTGCAAGGTGCAATTCTGAAATTTTTTGCTTTTTCCTGCTCCTCTTAGCATGATAAAGAAGATTCAAAGAGAGTGAGATGCCAGCTCCTTTCATTCAGTCAGTAGCTTCAAACATTTCTGGTATATGAATAACATGATGTTTTTCAATGGCAAAAATCAATGAATATTGTAAATGCACAAACAGTAATTTCTCCGCATTGCAAGGTGCAATTCTGAAATTTTTTGCTTTTTCCTGCTCCTCTTAGCATGATAAAGAAGATTCAAAGAGAGTGAGATGCCAGCTCCTTTCATTCAGTCAGTAGCTTCAATCATTTCTGGATGTTTTTCAATGGCAAAAATCAATGAATATTGTAAATGCACAAACAGTAATTTCTCCGCATTGCAAGGTGCAATTCTGAAATTTTTTGCTTTTTCCTGCTCCTCTTAGCATGATAAAGAAGATTCAAAGAGAGTGAGATGTCAGCTCCTTTCATTCAGTCAGTAGCTTCAAACATTTCTGGTATATGAATAACATGATGTTTTTCAATGGCAAAAATCAATGAATATTGTAAATGCACAAACAGTAATTTCTCCGCATTGCAAGGTGCAATTCTGAAATTTTTGCTTTTTCCTGCTCCTCTTAGCATGATAAAAGAAGATTCAAAGAGAGTGAGATGCCAGCTCCTTTCATTCAGTCAGTAGCTTCAATCATTTCTGGATGTTTTTCAATGGCAAAAATCAATGAATATTGTAAATGCACAAACAGTAATTTCTCCGCATTGCAAGGTGCAATTCTGAAATTTTTTGCTTTTTCCTGCTCCTCTTAGCATGATAAAGAAGATTCAAAGAGAGTGAGATGCCAGCTCCTTTCATTCAGTCAGTAGCTTCAATCATTTCTGGATGTTTTTCAATGGCAAAAATCAATGAATATTGTAAATGCACAAACAGTAATTTCTCCGCATTGCAAGGTGCAATTCTGAAATTTTTTGCTTTTTCCTGCTCCTCTTAGCATGATAAAGAAGATTCAAAGAGAGTGAGATGCCAGCTCCTTTCGTTCAGTCAGTAGCTTCAATCATTTCTGGACGTTTTTCAATGGCAAAAATCATTGAATATTATAAATGCACAAACAGTAATTTCTCCGCATTGCAAGGTGCAATTCTGAAATTTTTTACTTTTTCCTGCTCCTCTTAGCATGATAAAGAAGATTCAAAGAGAGTGAGATGCCAGCTCCTTTCATTCAGTCAGTAGCTTCAATCATTTCTGGTATATGAATAACATGATGTTTTTCAATGGCAAAAATCAATGAATATTGTAAATGCACAAACAGTAATTTCTCCGCATTGCAAGGTGCAATTCTGAAATTTTTTGCTTTTTCCTGCTCCTCTTAGCATGATAAAGAAGATTCAAAGAGAGTGAGATGCCAGCTCCTTTCATTCAGTCAGTAGCTTCAATCATTTCTGGACGTTTTTCAATGGCAAAAATCAATGAATATTGTAAATGCACAAACTGTAATTTCTCCGCATTGCAAGGTGCAATTCTGAAATTTTTTGCTTTTTCCTGCTCCTCTTAGCATGATAAACAAGATTCAAAGAGAGTGAGATGCCAGTTCCTTTCATTCAGTCAGTAGCTTCAATCATTTCTGGATGTTTTTCAATGGCAAAAATCAATGAATATTGTAAATGCACAAACAGTAATTTCTCCGCATTGCAAGGTGCAATTCTGAAATTTTTTGCTTTTTCCTGCTCCTCTTAGCATGATAAAGAAGATTCAAAGAGAGTGAGATGCCAGCTCCTTTCATTCAGTCAGTAGCTTCAATCATTTCTGGACGTTTTTCAATGGCAAAAATCAATGAATATTGTAAATTCACAAACAGTAATTTCTCCGCATTGCAAGGTGCAATTCTGAAATTTTTTGCTTTTTCCTGCTCCTCTTAGCATGATAAAGAAGATTCAAAGAGAGTGAGATGCCAGCTCCTTTCATTCAGTCAGTAGCTTCAAACATTTCTGGTATATGAATAACATGATGTTTTCAATGGCAAAAATCAATGAATATTGTAAATGCACAAACAGTAATTTCTCCGCATTGCAAGGTGCAATTCTGAAATTTTTTGCTTTTTCCTGCTCCTCTTAGCATGATAAAGAAGATTCAAAGAGAGTGAGATGCCAGCTCCTTTCGTTCAGTCAGTAGCTTCAATCATTTCTGGACGTTTTCAATGGCAAAAATCATTGAATATTATAAATGCACAAACAGTAATTTCTCCGCATTGCAAGGTGCAATTCTGAAATTTTTTACTTTTTCCTGCTCCTCTTAGCATGATAAAGAAGATTCAAAGAGAGTGAGATGCCAGCTCCTTTCATTCAGTCAGTAGCTTCAATCATTTCTGGTATATGAATAACATGATGTTTTTCAATGGCAAAAATCAATGAATATTGTAAATGCACAAACAGTAATTTCTCCGCATTGCAAGGTGCAATTCTGAAATTTTTTGCTTTTCCTGCTCCTCTTAGCATGATAAAGAAGATTCAAAGAGAGTGAGATGCCAGCTCCTTTCATTCAGTCAGTAGCTTCAATCATTTCTGGACGTTTTTCAATGGCAAAAATCAATGAATATTGTAAATGCACAAACAGTAATTTCTCCGCATTGCAAGGTGCAATTCTGAAATTTTTTGCTTTTTCCTGCTCCTCTTAGCATGATAAAGAAGATTCAAAGAGAGTGAGATGCCAGCTCCCTTTCATTCAGTCAGTAGCTTCAATCATTTCTGGACGTTTTTCAATGGCAAAAATCAATGAATATTGTAAATGCACAAACAGTAATTTCTCCGCATTGCAAGGTGCAATTCTGAAATTTTTTGCTTTTTCCTGCTCCTCTTAGCATGATAAAGAAGATTCAAAGAGAGTGAGATGCCAGCTCCTTTCATTCAGTCAGTAGCTTCAATCATTTCTGGACGTTTTTCAATGGCAAAAATCAATGAATATTGTAAATGCACAAACAGTAATTTCTCCGCATTGCAAGGTGCAATTCTGAAATTTTTTACTTTTTCCTGCTCCTCTTAGCATGATAAAGAAGATTCAAAGAGAGTGAGATGCCAGCTCCTTTCATTCAGTCAGTAGCTTCAATCATTTCTGGTATATGAATAACATGATGTTTTTCAATCGCAAAAATCAATGAATATTGTAAATGCACAAACAGTAATTTCTCCGCATTGCAAGGTGCAATTCTGAAATTTTTGCTTTTTCCTGCTCCGCTTAGCATGATAAAGAAGATTCAAAGAGAGTGAGATGCCAGCTCCTTTCATTCAGTCAGTAGCTTCAATCATTTCTGGATGTTTTTCAATGGCAAAAATCAATGAATATTGGAAATGCACAAACAGTAATTTCTCCGCATTGCAAGGTGCAATTCTGAAATTTTTTGCTTTTTCCTGCTCCTCTTAGCATGATAAAGAAGATTCAAAGAGAGTGAGATGCCAGCTCCTTTCCTTCAGTCAGTAGCTTCAATCATTTCTGGTATATGAATAACATGATGTTTTTCAATGGCAAAAATCAATGAATTTTGTAAATGCACAAACAGTAATTTCTCCGCATTGCAAAGCGCAATTCTGAATTTTTTGCTTTTTCCTGCTCCTCTTAGCATGATAAAGAAGATTCAAAGAGAGTGAGATGCCAGCTCCTTTCGTTCAGTCAGTAGCTTCAATCATTTCTGGACATTTTTCAATGGCAAAAATCAATGAATATTGTAAATGCACAAACAGTAATTTCTCCGCATGGCAAGGTGCAATTCTGAAATTTTTTGCTTTTTCCTGCTCCTCTTAGCATGATAAAGAAGATTCAAAGAGAGTGAAATGCCAGCTCCTTTCATTCAGTCAGTAGCTTCAATCATTTCTGGACGTTTTTCAATGGCAAAAATCAATGAATATTGTAAATGCACAAACAGTAATTTCTCCGCATTGCAAGGTGCAATTCTGAAATTTTTGCTTTTTCCTGCTCCTCTTAGCATGATAAAGAAGATTCAAAGAGAGTGAGATGCCAGCTCCTTTCATCAGTCAGTAGCTTCAATCATTTCTGGACGTTTTTCAATGGCAAAAATCAATGAATATTGTAAATGCACAAACAGTAATTTCTCCGCATTGCAAGGTGCAATTCTGAAATTTTTTGCTTTTTCCTGCTCCTCTTAGCATGATAAAGAAGATTCAAAGAGAGTGAGATGCCAGCTCCTTTCCTTCAGTCAGTAGCGTCAATCATTTCTGGCATATGAATAACATGATGTTTTTCAATGGCAAAAATCAATGAATTTTGTAAATGCACAAACAGTAATTTCTCCGCATTGCAAGGTGCAATTCTGAAATTTTTTGCTTTTTCCTGCTCCTCTTAGCATGATAAAGAAGATTCAAAGAGAGTGAGATGCCAGCTCCTTTCATTCAGTCAGTAGCTTCAATCATTTCTGGACATTTTTCAATGGCAAAAATCAATGAATATTGTAAATGCACAAACAGTAATTTCTCCGCATTGCAAGGTGCAATTCTGAAATTTTTTGCTTTTCCTGCTCCTCTTAGCATGATAAAGAAGATTCAAAGAGAGTGAGATGACAGCTCCTTTCATTCAGTCAGTAGCTTCAATCATTTCTGGACGTTTTTCAATGGCAAAAATCAATGAATATTGTAAATGCACAAACAGTAATTTCTCCGCATTGCAAGGTGCAATTCTGAAATTTTTTGCTTTTTCCTGCTCCTCTTAGCATGATAAAGAAGATTCAAAGAGAGTGAGATGCCAGCTCCTTTCATTCAGTCAGTAGCTTCAATCATTTCTGGACGTTTTTCAATGGCAAAAATCAATGAATATTGTAAATGCACAAACTGTAATTTCTCCGCATTGCAAGGTGCAATTCTGAAATTTTTTGCTTTTTCCTGCTCCTCTTAGCATGATAAAGAAGATTCAAAGAGAGTGAGATGCCAGCTCCTTTCATTCAGTCAGTAGTTTCAAACATTTCTGGACGTTTTTCAATGGCAAAAATCAATGAATATTGTAAATGCACAAACAGTAATTTCTCCGCATTGCAAGGTGCAATTCTGAAATTTTTTGTTTTTTCCTGCTCCTCTTAGCATGATAAAGAAGATTCAAAGAGAGTGAGATGCCAGCTCCTTTCATTCAGTCAGTAGCTTCAATCATTTCTGGACGTTTTTCAATGGCAAAAATCAATGAATATTGTAAATGCACAAACAGTAATTTCTCCGCATTGCAAGGTGCAATTCTGAATTTTTTTGCTTTTTCCTGCTCCTCTTAGCATGATAAACAAGATTCAAAGAGAGTGAGATGTCAGCTCCTTTCATTCAGTCAGTAGCTTCAATCATTTCTGGATGTTTTTCAATGGCAAAAATCATTGAATATTGTAAATGCACAAACAGTAATTTCTCCGCATTGCAAGGTGCAATTCTGAAATTTTTTACTTTTTCCTGCTCCTCTTAGCATGATAAAGAAGATTCAAAGAGAGTGAGATGCCAGCTCCTTTCATTCACTCAGTAGCTTCAATCATTTCTGGTATATGAATAACATGATGTTTTTCAATCGCAAAAATCAATGAATATTGTAAATGCACAAACAGTAATTTCTCCGCATTGCAAGGTGCAATTCTGAAATTTTTTGCTTTTTCCTGCTCCTCTTAGCATGATAAAGAAGATTCAAAGAGAGTGAGATGCCAGCTCCTTTCATTCAGTCAGTAGCTTCAATCATTTCTGGATGTTTTTCAATGGCAAAAATCAATGAATATGGTAAATGCACAAACAGTAATTTCTCCGCATTGCAAGGTGCAATTCTGAAATTTTTTGCTTTTTCCTGCTCCTCTTAGCATGATAAAGAAGATTCAAAGAGAGTGAGATGCCAGGTCCTTTCCTTCAGTCAGTAGCTTCAATCATTTCTGGTATATGAATAACATGATGTTTTTCAATGGCAAAATTCAATGAATTTTGTAAAATGCACAAACATTAATTTCTCCGCATTGCAAGGCGCAATTCTGAAATTTTTTGCTTTTTCCTGCTCCTCTTAGCATGATAAAGAAGATTCAAAGAGAGTGAGATGCCAGCTCCTTTCATTCAGTCAGTAGCTTCAATCATTTCTGGACATTTTTCAATGGCAAAAATCAATGAATATTGTAAATGCACAAACAGTAATTTCTCCGCATTGCAAGGTGCAATTCTGAAATTTTTTGCTTTTTCCTGCTCCTCTTAGCATGATAAAGAAGATTCAAAGAGAGTGAGATGCCAGCTCCTTTCATTCAGTCAGTAGCTTCAATCATTTCTGGACGTTTTTCAATGGCAAAAATCAATGAATATTGTAAATGCACAAACAGTAATTTCTCCGCATTGCAAGGTGCAATTCTGAAATTTTTTGCTTTTTCCTGCTCCTCTTAGCATGATAAAGAATATTCAAAGAGAGTGAGATGCCA